>NW_007735804.1:13171-14714 GCF_000696425.1 Galeopterus variegatus | reverse complement strand
GCAGGTTATTCCTGCACCCCACAGAACACCTTCAAACCCTCTTCAATAAGTAACATCTCCTAGGTCCTTGCCTCTCTTTCTCAGTCTGATTCATCGCTCCCTTCTGAAAGTTGGTCCAAACCTTCCAATATCACCCAGTCTCAAAGAGCTACTGAATGAGGTATTATCAGCCAACTCTGGTGCACTAAGTACTAGACACAGTTATTGCTTAGGTTGTGCAAAGCTAGGATCTTCCCCTTTTTGGGACTGAAGCAGTGCTGAGAGTGTTCCGGTCACAATGATGTTCTTCCAGGTGGGACTGTTACTCACAGGACGCCCTCTTTCTAAGTTTGTCACATCTCCTTCACTCCAAAGAAAACAGGAGCAAAAACCAATGCCCTAATCTCCATCCTAGAAGTCACTGTCCTGGAAACAAGACAGTGTATCAATTTCTGTAAACACAAACCTGGAGCGCTAGGCAGGCTGCACAGTGCAGGAGGGACCAGAAACTTGGCTTGCTGAAGAGACAAGACACCCCACAACCACAACAGCCAAAGAGTAACAGTGTGCACACACCTCACAATTATTTCTCTGGGAATGTGCGGACATTACACTAATATCAACACGCTCATGTCACAGATGGGTAAAGTGAACGTCCCATAGGTCGGTACCAGGCTCCCTGATGGCGAAGCTGGACCTCCAGGGCTCGCTGTCTTCACACGCCCCCACCCACGTTCCCGTGGCCACCTTGGACTTGAGCCCCCGTTCTGGGACATATGGAACCGGCTTCTGCACACCCGGCAGCGCACGCCCGCCTTCCGGCAGCGCCCTCCTCTGACGGGGCCGTTGTGGAAAGCGCAGCCCGGGCGCCCCTTCCCCGCCCGGCCCAGGTCCGCGCTCGCGCCGCACGTCAGGCCCCGCCCGCCCCAGGCCCGCGGCGCTTCTGCCCAACAAGTGCCGGGACACCCGTCCTACTCCCCAGGGTCCGGAGGCCTGGGGGTTCCTCTTTCACCCTCACACCCACCTTCAGGGAGGTACAATCCAAACCCAGGCTCTGAGACGCAGCGCCGGGATGGCAAAAGCGACCGGAAGTTCCAGACAAAAACATGGCGGAGTGGGCGGAGCAGCACATGCGCAGGAGAATTACGGAAAAGCCTGTCCGGTAGTAGTCCTCTGAGGGTAACGTCATTGCTGGGCAAAACTACATTTCCCAGATGGCGCAGTGAGTGAGGATGTGCAGGGGCAGAAGTACACCGGTGCCTGCGATGTTAACGGGCAGCGAGACTACATTTCCCAGAAGACTCTGCAGCCCTATACTGGGAACCAACTGCGAAATATTTTAAAATTTTCCCATCTGAAAACCTGTTACTGGGAGATAAGGCCTTGTTGGATCAAGACTGGTCTCTACCCACGTGATAGACTAGTCTCCATTCCACTGAGGTCTAATTCTGATTTTTTATGAAGTCTTGGTTTGACAACCTAAGACATTGTGGCAATAATAGGGAAACCCAAATGGGGCCCAGGTGTATCTGTTATAGAACCCAAATCTATTTTTAAAGATGCA
>NW_007735804.1:3433-12225 GCF_000696425.1 Galeopterus variegatus | reverse complement strand
CGGGACACCCGTCCCGCTCCCCAGTGTCCCCTTAGACCCGCGA
This sequence comes from Galeopterus variegatus, assembly GCF_000696425.1. Taxonomy (NCBI): domain Eukaryota; kingdom Metazoa; phylum Chordata; class Mammalia; order Dermoptera; family Cynocephalidae; genus Galeopterus; species Galeopterus variegatus. The sequence goes on along the minus strand of NW_007735804.1, from coordinate 12,182 downwards.
AGATCCACTTCCACCCTCGCACCCACCTTCCGGGACGCACAATATCTGAGGAGCAGCACTGGGGCTTCTGTGGCATCCGGAATTTCCAGACAATAATATGGCGGTGTGGGCGGAGCTGCACATGCGCAGAAGATACCCGGAAAAGCCCTTCCCACAGTCCTGCGCTGGTGACCTCATTGCAGGGTGAAACTACATTTCCCAGATGGCAGAGCGGAGCAGCACATGCATAGAAGGAACCTGGAATAGCTGTTTGCTACGCCTGTGCTGGTGATGTTATTGGAGGGTGAGACTACATTTCTAACAAGTCTCTGCCATCATCCTTTAGGGACCAAAGGAGAAAAATTTTGTTGTTTTTTTTTTTTCTCCGCAGCTTCTGGAATTTCTAGACAAAAGATGGCGATATGTGCGGAGCTCACATGCGCAAAGCAAACCCGGAAAAGCCCTTCCCATAGTCCTGCGCTGGTGTCGTCATCGCAGGCTGAAACTACGTTTCCCAGATGGCAGAGCAAGCGGAGCAGCACTAGTAGTAAGGAAATTTGAACAGCTGTTCAGTACTCCTGTGCTGGTGATGCTGTTGGAGGGTGAGACGACATTTCTAACAAGTCTCTGCCATCACCCTTTAGGGACCAAAGGAGAAAATTTTGTTAATTTTCTCAGCAGGGATTCTTGCTACCAGGAGATGAGGACCTGACGGATCAAGACTGGGCTCTATCCATGTTATTGTGAGGTGGAATTCTGATTATTTATTAAATCCTTGTTTGGCAACCTGGGGCATTGTGAGAATAATGGGGTAAATTCGAATGTGGGCCAATTACAGCATGACATTAATAAGTAATTTTACTTTTTTAGTTGTCATATAGGTATTGCTATTATAGAACCCATGTTTATTTTTGCAGATGCGTCTTAGAGGATGAAAAAATCATGCATCTATTTTCCTTTAAATGGCTAAACAAATGAGAAATTAATATGGTAGTTCTCTTCCAAGCAATTAGAAAATGTTTGTTCTCATCCAATAAACTAATTTGCCTGTCTTCAATGAATTGTACTACACAGTTGGAACAAGTTTGGCCCTTTCTCCCAGATAAAGAACTGGTTATTATTACACTCTATTGACTTGACCCTATTAAATTCTAAATTTTAATCCTACAATCATTGTAGGGCAGTAAGCCATATATTTGCCTCCTGTGTAAGAAACAAAGATGACCGGTAAGGGGATCTTAACCCTTGACTTGGTGTTGTCAGCACCACGCTCACCCAGTGAGCGTACCGGCCATCCCTATATGGGATCCGAACCCGGGGCCTTGGTGTCAGCAGCACCACACTCTCCCGAGTGAACCACAGGCCGGCCCATATTTGCCTCCTGTGTAAGAAACTAATACCAGACCCATAGTAACCGAGCTAACATGAGGTCTTGGTTTCTGTATCATGTTGTAAACACCCCCTTTTCCCCTGGGTCCCCCTATATTCTTACTAGATACCACTTCCTTTGCAGCAAGGGCACCTGATACCTTTTGTTTCAGATTAACACTTCATGCACTTTAGGATTCATATTCTGAGTCTTGTCTGTATACAGAAGATTTAATTCTATAAATTGGCAATGCTGGAAATTAAGATTCAGGTGGAAGTTCCAAAAGGAGGCCACCTCGGTCATTCTGACCCTAGAGAATCTGGTTCACGTCTCTCCTCCAGCTTCTGGAAGTGTACTGGCAATCTTTGACATCCCCTGGCTTGTAGAATCATCACCCTGATGTTTGCCTTCATCTTCCCATAGTGTTCTCCTTGTGTGGTCTGTTCACAAATTCCCCCTTTTTGTAAGGACATCAGTCATCCTGGATTAACTAATTACAACTATAATGGCAGTTTTGTAAAATATCTTCACATTCTGTAGTAGTGTGGGTTAGGACTTTAACATACAAATTTGTGGGAAGGGTGAACATAGTTTAATTCATAGTAGAAACTTATCTCTAACTTTGGCAGAAGCTATGAATGATAGCCTCTTCTCACTAAATAGAGTATTGACAAGTGTCGGTTGCTATGAAGAGAGACAGCCCATCACAATACTCTATATTTCATATTGGCTACTTGAATGGGTTTGCTTGGGCTGCCATACAAAACACAAGAGACTGGGAAGCTTAAACAAGAGAAATGTATTTTCTCTCAGTTCTGGAGGCTGGATATTGAAGATCAAGATGCTGGTAGGATTGGCTTTCTCTAAGATACTCTCCTTGGGTGGCAGATATTTGCCTCCTCTCTTCCTCTTCATATGGTCATCCTCTGTGCACAATTACCCATGGAGTGTATACGTATGTCCTAATCCCCTCTTGCTGTATGGACAACAGTCAGATTAGGGCCTAGCCTCATTTTAAGCTAACCAACTCTATAAAGACTCTCAAAATGTAGTTACCTTTTGATGTTCCTGAGTTTAAGATAGCAATATATATATATACATATATATATACACACACATACATATATTTAAAAAGGTTGTAATATAATTTTGGGGGGAGAGAGAGAACACAAATTAGCCCATACTGTAATCAGGGTTTTGTTTGTGTCATTACTAATACTTAGACAGATTATAACTATGCCCCTCCACTCAGATATCGGCCAGGCACGTCAGGCCAAGCACGTCATATCCTGGACTCACACACACTTTTCTTGTGACCCCTCTCCTGCAGGTGGCCCTCCTTTCTCAAGCAGAAGTCTTGTAAAGCCAGATCGCCACACTTCCCTACCTCCCACTTACTGGTTGCTGCTCAGTTTTTCACTAGACAAATGTCTCCTTTCCTTTTTTTTTGTACAATCCGTGTTTTGAGAAGTTCATGATATCCTGGTCTAAGAAGATCGTGCATGGTGGCAGAGGGTTCCATTGGGTAGAACTGTCTCCTGGGAGGATTGGTGGCCCTGCCCTTTAGACTCTACTCTCTCTGGCTTCCCTGCAACCAAGTGCCCTTGACTCAGAGTCATCCCCTGTGCCCTGAAAAGGATGATCTTGGTTTACATAAATAGGAGTTTCCCTGTAACCATCACTCTTCACCTATTTATGCCACTCCTCACTGGTCACTTCAGCCTCCAGACACTTCTACACTTGGAAGTTTCTGTTGCCACAGAAGACTTGGGCCCTGGACATGCAGGACAATGGTGGCCAGTTGGGCAGTGGAGTTTCCACCTACAGTGTGGATGTGCTCAGCCTGGACTTTACTGGACAGTGATTACATCAGGCATGGTGGGGTGCAGAAGTCCTGTCTGCCTCTGACCATGAGTTAAACGTGCCCCTGGGTCCAAGAACAGAGCCTGTCTAATTGGCTCTTTCTAGAATCAGAATCTGTGCTCTGAAGACACTTGGACCTCAGTGTGACTGAAATGGCCTTCAAGCTCTTCACCTGAATCTGGTCTTGTCAGCATTCATGTCTTTAGCCAGCAATACCAATATCTAATCACTCAGTGGAACCAGATGCCCAGATTTTATCTCCAACATCTCCTTTATCTTCACTACCCACACCTGTCTTGTCAACAATTGTGCCCTACACAACTTTCTCTCCATCCATAAATTTCTCATTTTGGCCACTGTCATTGGAGTTTGGGATGATACCAACTTCCACTTGGAATTGGATCTAATTCACTTTTTTTCTTATCAGCTGGCCAGTGCAAGAATCAAACCCTGGACCTTGGTGTTGTCAGAAAAATGCTGTAACCAACTAAGCTAACTAGCCAGGCTTGTATATTAATTCTTAACCCTGACCTCTAATACCTGATATTTAACTGCTAACCCTTCCCCTAAAACACCATAATCCTCAACTCTATCCACTGAGCCTAAGTCCTAAACCATAAACACAACCTATTACCATAATCCTTAAGTCCTAACATGTTCTACACATTACCTATCCCTAAACCCTACCACAGCTCCAATTCCAACTCTAACCCCTAAACCCAACTCCTTCCTCTAAACTGAAACCTAACCCTAGCCTTACCCTAACTCTAAATCTAAACCTTGAACTCTAATAATAAGCATAACCTCTAAATCTAACCCTAACAGAAAGCCTATCTTTAACCACTAACACTAACCCTAGCACTAAAACCTACTCCAATTGTAACATTAATCTCTACCCAACCTACCTAATCCCTAATCATTAACACTAACCCTACTCCCTAAAACCAACAATAACCTCTAATCCTAACTCCACCCACTAATCCTATCTCCAACCCCTATCCCTAATTCAACCCAAACCCAAACCGCAACATCAACACCAACCCTAACCCTCACTCTACCTAGGTGGTGTTGGGCTCTGGGAGTGGCATCAGTTTCCTCCTTTCCCAAGGCTCACCTGGTGTTTTCCACACACGAGTCTCCTGTTGGCCCCTGTCCTCCTCTTCTGCGTTCTTTCCCACCTACCTTCTGTCCTTCACCTTCACAGAACCTGGTCACACCGCATTCTTTCTGCTCTGACTCCAGAGCACCCCTGGTCCCGACATGAGCACCTGCTCGTTCACTCAGGGAGGACTGTACTCCTCTGCCATCTCTTTAGGTTTAGTTTTATTCCTGTTATTATCATTAACATTGTCATTGCCATTTTAAAAATCATCGCTTTTGTAATTATTACTGTTTTCATTTTTGTTGTTGAACAATCGTTGAACACATCCTTGTGGTCAAGTTATCCTGAATTCTAAAACTGAATGGATACCCCATTTGGGTGAAGCCCTCCCAAAAGTTTAATGAAAGTGAGCTGTGGTCTTGGTCCCTCAAGCTGACATAACTTAGGATCTGGGAACAGACTCTGTAGTTCAGAAGTTAGAATTTACAACTAGCAATTGAGTAAGGGGGTACAAAGAAGACAGCTGTGCAGGATGGATGTTACCTAAGTGATGAGAAGGACCATAAAACAGAGTCACTAAGCTCCAGGAACAGGGGACATTGTCTTGACACACATCCTTGAGATGTCTTTACAAGACAAAAATCCAGAACTCTCCCATCCCTTGGAATGTCCTTAGGTGGTGAAATATCAAGAACACAGATTGATAGGATCCTGGTAAGTGATGAAGGAAACCAAAAGTTGTGTGTTTGTTCGCAGAGATCCTGCTTCTTTTTTTTTTTTCTGAAGATGACCGGTAAGGGGATATTAACCCTTGACTTGGTGTTGTCAGCACCACGCTCTCCTAAGTGAGCCAACCGGCCATCCCTATATAGGACTCCGAACCCGTGGCCTTGGTGTTATCAGCACCACACTCTCCCAAGTGAGCCATGGGCTGGCCCTGAGATCCTGCTTCTTTGTGCACAGAGATGGGGCAACTTGGAACATTGAACTGGTGACTCACACAGCCCCGTCCACAATCCCCAACATTTTCTTTAAAACTCTTTGTCTATAAGCATCTCGGAGATCAGGATTTTTCTGAGCTTTAGCCACTTGGACTCGTTACTTGTAATTAAAGCTTAATTCCCCTCACTGCAACTCATGCCAATGTTCTGGCTTTAGCTGCACATCACGTGAAGTGACACAACAGTGATTCTGTTACAGTTACAACTCACAACTGACCATGTCTCAACTCTGTGACAAGTGAGCTACTGTCAAGACATCTTGGAGTCTCAGTGCTCTCTATGACATGGGGTTAGTGACTCTGCTCCCATAGAGGAGGTTGGGCGTCCAAGCTGCCCTGACGATGTGACCTCACCTTGTCCCACCTGAGAGATGGGAGGTCTGCTGCATGGGGACAGTCCAGGCAGAAATGCTGGAGAAGCTGCTGGAGTACCAAGTGCAGCCATCTGGGCAGAAATACCATGCCTGCACCTTTATGTGCTCCTGCTGAGCCCTCACCTCCACCCAATGGGTGCTGGGCCTGCTGCTGGGAGGGTGAGCACTGCTCCTCTATGGCACAGAGTTGACCCAGCTCCAACTAGTTGTGGCTTAAGAATGTCACTGCACCTGAACTGTTTGCACCTCTGAAAAGTGGGTGCCAAAAGGATCAGACCAAGAGGGTCATTGCAGTGACCAGATGGAATGAGCCATGGAAAGTGCCTACCCAGTGTCTGCCCCTGTGGAAAGGACTGGAAGGGATGCTCATGTTAACTATTTCCCTTTCCTCATGAAGCAGCCCCTGCCTCCACTCTCACCAGCCCCTGGGTTTGGTTAGCATGGGTTTTGCATTTGTAAGAGAGGTTTGAGATTCCCTATAGAGGTCTCTGGTGGCAGGCAGAGGGGCACAGATCCACTCAGGTATCTGGGGAAGTGCTGGTTTGGGTTTTTTTCATTTAACAAATCTATATGAAGTTCTTGCCACATACAGTCACTTTTGTAGGCACTTAGCATAATCCATCAAACAGAACAGACCAAATTCCTGTCCTGCTGGGCTCCCACTTGATTTGGGAGTCAGCCAGTCCCAGTAGGGGTCATAGCAGGTCATGTCCAGAGCACAGATGTGCTGCCTCCTGTAGATTTTGATGCAGCCTCCCCTGTTGTGATGGGGATGGCAGACCTCAGTGTTACCGAACTCAGGTTCAGCTGCCCACCCCCTTGAGGAGGATAAAACCTCAGAAGCCAAATGGTTGGTGTTAGAAAAGCAGATGTATTCACCTGAAGGAGATGGTAGGCTATCCCCTCTCAAACCTTTAGCTCTACTGACGTTTCCTAAAGGAGTGGTTAAGGGAACAGAACGTGTTAGGAGAGAAGCAGGAGCATAGGGTACCTGAGCTATGAGGGACTATGTCTATGAGTCAGGAGGTCTCACCAAGGCTTCTTCTGGTTTCCGTTCTCACTTTCACTTTTATCTTGGGACCCTGCAAGATTTTGATTAGCTCCAGTTGTAGAATCATCTTTTCTGCAGTCCTTTGCATAGTTTCACTTCATAGAGCTCCGGTTGACTTGGCTGGCACCCAAGGTCAGCTTCCAGCCATTTGGCCTTGATTATATTTATCTTGGGACCCTGCAAGATTTTGATTAGCTCCAGTTGTAGAATCATCTTTTCTGCAGTCTTTTGCATAGTTTCACTTCATAGAGCTCCGGTTGACTTGGCTGGCACCCAAGGTCAGCTTCCAGCCATTTGGCCTTGATTATTTCTTAAAACTCTACAAGTGTCAAAGAAAGAACTGTTAGCTTTGCAAAGTATTGATTAGCTTGTCAGCCTTGTTCTTTTAGGAAGCAATATAAGAAAGTCAAGGGATGGGAGTGAAGAGTGGAGATAGAAAAGAAAATGTCCTTTTTCAGATCTCCTTCCACCCCCTTGCAGCCCAGGCAGATTTAGGTCCCAACATGGCTTCAGTCCTGCTCAACCCAACATCTCCACTGTCAATAGTTCCTTCCATTTGCATGGAATGGAGCACTGACATCTGACTGCTTCAGGCTGTTTCAGGGCTTAGTAGGGCTTAATGTGGATTGTAAATATTTGACATGATGGAGGCCATAGATTTTGGTTCCCAGCTGGAACATATTTACTCAGATGTTTTACCCAAACATTACTCAGAGTTAGCAAGCTACACATTAATTGGTACATCAAGAATTTTAAGAACTTACACGAATCCTTTAAGAACAGGATGTCTCATCCAAAGCATGAGCATCCCAACCCCAAGGCTGTGAAAATTTAGAGAACTGCTTGTGAACTTTAGAGAACACAAGGCATCATTTCCCCCTTTTTGATCAAAACATTCCTCATCAAAGCTTTGATGATCAGTTTCCAGATTGAAAAGATTTCACTTTTTTTGTACAGATCCCTCTGTGCTGGAAAGGCTCATTCCCAGGTAGTCATGTCCCATGTTGGGGGGGAGATGAAATAGCATTTAGGCCAAATTAGGGCAACATGAAGTGGGATCCAGAACCTACAAGAGTCATGCTATTTTATAACCAATGTTTCCAGTTTCGTCCTGTTATAAAAAGAGCAGATTCTTATTTAGGTTATGAAAATAACCACATTGCCATAAAAATGAGAAGGATACACACAAACAGTTTTCAAATTTTGGAGCAATCACATAGGGAGGAAGTGAATGCTTCCACCTTTGTTCATAAAAGTACATTTTACCAAAGTGCTGCAAGTTATACAAAGCTTAAGAAAGTTTTCCTTAAATCTGGAAAACAAAAAATATTTAAGTAAAGAACCAACAGTGAAAGTTACAAAACATAATTTTTACCAGTTATTTAACCTCATGTAATTAATTTTTTGTTTTGCATCATGTTTTTTAGCAGTTTTCTAAGCCCATCATATTTCTTATTAGAGTTTTGAAAACTTTTATTTTGTCCACTGATCTTAACGTTATCTGAAACTTGTGCTTAAGAACACTTGTTGGACTCTTTTCCATGAATCTGACTGCAGATGACTTTAGAAAAAAACTAAAACTTCAAGAAAATCTTGTTCTAACATAGGGGAAATTTAGTTCTGTAAAAATGTCTTTTTAATATGAAAGTTCAATCTTTAGAAAAACTTAGTTAATTCCCTTTTAATTATAGCCAATTTAATCACATGCAAAATTCTTTCACAAATTCACCTTTCACAAACCATTTTTACAACCTACTCAGATATTTGACAACATGACTTAGACCTTCATTTTGTCCTATACTTTCTCTTTCCTGAATAACCAATCATTCTGCTCTAGGACAAAATTCATTTCACAAGATGCTTCCTCACATCAAAGAATTCTCTTTTTCTCTCTTTTTAGCCTTCCTAACCAGCTACATCTCCACATCCACAGCTTTCTTCACATCTCTTTTCCTACGTACTGATTCCTTTCTAATCAACAGTACTAAATTTATCTAGAAATTGCATGATC
>NW_007735804.1:0-3075 GCF_000696425.1 Galeopterus variegatus | reverse complement strand
TTTTTTTTTTTTTTAAAGATGACCGGTAAGGGGATCTTAACCCTTGCATTGGTGTTGTCAGCACCACGCTCAGCCAGTGAGCGAACCGGCCATCCCCATATGGGATCCGAACCCGGGGCCTTGGTGTTATCAGCACCGCACTCTCCCGAGTGAGCCACGGGCCGGCCCTGAAAACATTTCTCATTTTAAAAAACCCCCAAACCAAAATGAAACGTTTCCACCCTTTTTTCCCTTCAGTTTCAAGTGAGTTTGGGGTTAAACTATCAAATATTAAGTCGGGTTTTTTGCTTTTAAAAATTTTTTTAAAAAATTTATTGTCATATTTATTGTTACATATCATACTTATTCTTTTTGCCCCTTACCCAACCGCTAGCTTCCCCCACCCCCTCCCCTCCACTCTTCCTTCTCACCTTTTCTGTTCCTCCTCTCCCTTCCCCCCTCCTCTAATAACCATAGATTTGTTCTTTCCACCTGATAGATGAACTGTTCCTCTGTTGATTTGTTGTCTAGATGATCTGTAGAGTACTAAGACAGATGTGATCAAATCCTCCCCTATTATCATAAATCAGATGTTTCTTCTATTACTCTAGAGAGTGGAACTCTTCTTATTTATTTTATTTATTTTTGGTTTCTTCTGGTGCCTCTCTTTGTGTCAATGAAGTTGAGAGACTGGCATGCCATCTGCATGGCTGTGACCTCTGCTATAGAGACTAACTGCTTTTGCAGCAGCCATGGCAATTGCTGTGGCTATACAGGGCCACCCATGTGAAAATGGCGTTTGGGGTGTGCTCTTTACCTGGTTGTGGCTGGGTTTGGCTTCCCCCTGGTTTCATGCCTCTGGATTCCAGTGGGACCCAGGATGGATGTGGCATCTTGCCTAGTTGTGGCTGGGTTTGGCTCACCCCAGCTCCACATCTCAGGGCCCCAATGGGGTCCTGGGGTGGTGGCAGTAATTTGCCTACTTATAGTTGGATTTGGCTTCCCCTGGCTCCATTCTTCATTCTAAGATATTATTGCAGAGCAGTTGGGGAAGAGAAGGGGAAGGGAAGGGAGAGGAAAATGAGGTGGGAAGAGGAGGAAAGAAGAGGAATGTGGTCAAGGCCCATGGCCTCCACCCATTCCAGCTGGTCCTTGACCCTACCCCATCCCTGGCTTGGGAGCCCACAGGGCTTCCAGTCCTTCTAGGTTTTATAGGTCTTCTTTTGTTGTGTTATACCTTTACTAATTAATATCAAAATTTGTCTCTGTTCTGTGGGTATTTTATTCTTTCATTCAGCTCAGTGTTGGATTATTTGCCATTCCCACCACTTAAACTCTGCACTGGAAGTAATTTGTTAGTCTTTGCTTACTTCTAAAATTTAGGAACTTCCTGTGGGACCAGCACTTGAGCCCTGCAGTTGAGCTGAGGTGAATTGCTTCATTGCTGCTAATTCCCTGGGGAAGGCTTTTGGTGCAGCTCAGGTTTTAATGGTTGAGCTTGTATGTACGTCCAGGTCTTGTGAGGGCTGATACTCTCAGGTTGCAAGGAAACTGTGGTCTGGGCCTGAGTCTTTTCAGCAAACTGTACCCCTGCAGTTCTTTATCTCTGACCAGTCTCCACTGAGTGGTTCTGCACTGATTGGAGGGCAGATCATCTGTCTATGCTGTGCCCCAGTGTTCCCCCAGTGGGCCCATCTCCCCCATTGCCCATACTCCAAATACTTCCCATTGGACAGTCCATGCACTGGACCCTTGCAATGACTCACTGACCTCTGGTTGGCTCTTTTTTCCATTGTCTGTTCTTCCTCACTCCTATGGGTGTCAGTGGTTTTGCTGGCCTGGAGGCCAAGTTCTTCTTCTCCCCTGGTGCCTCCAAGCAACTTCATAGGGAGGGCACAGCTGCAGTTCTTGCCAGGTCTTGCTCCATGTGCTCACCAGCTCCAGCCTTAAAGTGGCCAGAGCTCAAAATGGTGGGAGCAATCTTTTCTTTCTCTCATTCTCATTTCTCCTGCTTTCATGAACTCTGTAAGTCTCTCCTCCTCACCCCCTGACCTCTAGAAGCCCCAGCTTGACTGTCATTGATTTCTAATAGTTGTAAATTGGTTGAATTGTGGGAGAGAGTGACACTGGGGACCATCTATTCTGCCATCTTGACCAGAAGTGCTCAAATATTTACATTTAGCTATGACTGGTTGAATTGTATGAGAAAAACAAAATCTCCAAGTTACCTTGAAATTTTCCATAACAGGGCCTGTGTTTACTCATGCAGAACTCTGTGTACAGATAAATTTTGTCCAGAGACTTAGCCAAGTATAATGTTCTGTTTCTCAAGCTTACAAGGAAAAACTCAGAAAAAAATATTTTTTGTTTTTAGTCATCAGGTGTTTAATGAAAAAAAGGCATAAATGTAGTTACTCAAGCTCAAAGAAACATACAAATTTTGTTTAACTGATTCCAAGCCCACTGGCTGGCAGACTTGGGTACATCATCTTTTCTCCAGCCTCATTTGAGAATGATGTATCCATGGTTTGACTCCTGCAAGCCTTAAAGCATTACAAGTTGTTAGTAAGACATCAAAAGGTCTGTGCCACTTTTTCTGTTAGCAGGTATTCTGGACATTGTTCTTTCCAGGTTTTTTTATAAGAGTTTGTCTCCCAGCTGGAAAGGATGGAAAGGCTCATCAGGTGAAAGAGGCATGTGGAGAAAGCAAACTCATGAAGAGTGGTTAGTACCTGACATAACTGTTGTACATACTGTTTGATATGATTGTCAAGATCTATCCCTGGGTCAAGTAAAACTAAGCTGGCCTGGAAGGTTCTCCCATGTACAATCTCAAAAGGACTCAATTTAAGTCCACTTCAATTTACAATCTGGACCCTAAGCAAGACAATTGCCAACACCTTCTCCCAAGTTAGGTGAATCTCTTGGCAAAGTTTTCCTATGGTCTTTTTTTTTTTAAAAAAGATGACCGGTAGGGGCCGGCCTGTGGCTCACTTGGTAGAGTGCGGTGCTGCTAACACCAAGGCCATGGGTTAGGATCCCATGTAGGGATGGCCGGTTAGCTCACTGGTTGAGCGTGGTGCTGACAACACCAAG
>NW_007735803.1:55986-73282 GCF_000696425.1 Galeopterus variegatus | reverse complement strand
ACACACACACACTCTCACACACACAAAACAAACAAACAAACAACAACAACAACAACAACAACAACAAAAACAGGGTGGGGGGAGAGGAAGATATAACAACCACAATTTTTTTTGAAGTTCTTACAACAAGCAAATGGAGGGGACACTCTTGGGTGGGAGCGGGGAGAGGGAGGAGGGAGGGAGGTTTCAGTGATGGGACATAATAATCAACTACATTGTATATTGACAAAATAAAAATAATAAAAAAAAAAAAGAAAAGAATGCAGTCCATAGAAACAAACCCATATTAGTCAAGGGAGAGGGATAATTTAATACTCTTTCTGTCTAGTTATTCTGTTCCTTCATACTATAGAATTGAGACTAAGTTGTTAAATTTGCATAAGGAAGTACTTCATGTGAGGATTGGAGAGTAGGTTCTTTCTCCTCCCACCACCCTAAATGACCAGATTAGAGTTTTCTCCCATGCTTAATTTTGATAGGTGAATCATTCCTCCCTGTGAGAATCAAAGAGCTAAACTCTTTTATGGGTTTCTTTATTCTTACAAAATGTATTTCTTATAGTATCAAAGCTCAGTATAACGTGTAGCTTACTTATTTCATATGAATTTATTACTTTTTCCAAAAAAATCTTTGAATTTATTCCCCTAAAGATTTCCTTTTATAAATCAGTCCCAGTTTTTCCCTCTAGTTTTCAAGAGTCCTTAGGTTAAGCAGTAACCCCTTCCTAATACTCTCACTCAAACTAATGAGGTACTCAGTATTTATATGGTATCCTGACAGACAAATTTGTCCATTTGCTTGGTTCTGATTCCCATGATATTCCAATAATTGTATTGCACATTAGTAAGATTTTAGGCAGGCCTGTGGGGCTTCTCTACTGAGAGTCTTAATTAAACTTGTTCTAAATTAAAACAACCTTTGCTGAGACATTTGTCAGACCAGCTTTACAGGCTTGCCTGGGACACAGGAGGCAATGCCACCACGACTGGAAGCATGACAGAGACCAGGACCTAAGCAGTAAACTTGACGATTCACAGGGAGGTAATTTATTATACCCACTAGAACCGTTAATACAATAGAGGAAAAGGGAGGAGGTAGGATTAGGGAAGAATATATATTATTGGTAAATAAAAGTAATATAATCTAACAGTGTTACTGCATGCTTCCCCACAAAACAAACCAAAGCAAAAAGAAAGCCAAAGCCTTACTTTTTATTGCTAAGAAGCTGGACTCCCATACCTCTTGTCATATACCAAAATCAAATCAAAATGGATTAAAGACTTAAGTATAAGAACTGAAAGTATAAATCTCTTAGAATAAAACACAGGAGAAACACTTCAGGATGTAGAATTGGACAAAGACTTTATGAAAAAGACCCTCAAAGCACAATCAACAAAAGAAAAAAATAAACAAATGAGATTATATCCAACTAAAAAGTTTCTGCACAGCAAAGGAAGCAATCAGCAGAGTGAAATGACAGTCTACAGAATGGAAGAAAATATTTGCAAGCTATACATCTGACAAAGGATCAATATCCAGAATATACAAGGACCTCAAACAAGTACACAGTAAAGAAACAAATAATCCATTTAAAAATCAACAGAAGAGCTGAATAGACATTTTTCAAAGGAAGACATACAAACGACCAACAGGTACAAGAAAAAATGCTCAACATCACTAATTATCTGGCAGATGCAAAACCACATTGAGATATCATCTCTCCCCAGCTAAACTGGCTATTATCAAAAAGACAATAAAAAATGCTGGTGAGGATGTGGAGAAAAAGGAACTCTTCTACACTGTTGGTGGAACTGTGAATTAGTACAGCTGTTATTGAAAACAGTATGGAGGTTTCTCAAACCACTACCATACAATCCAGCTATCCCACCTCTGGGTATGTACCCAGAGGAATGGAAGTCATCATGTAAAAGGGACACCTATGCTCCCAACTTTATTGCAGCATTATTTACAATAGCAAAGATATAGAACCAGCCTAAATGTCCATTCACAGATAACTGGATAAAGAAAATGTGGTATATGTACACAATAGAATACTACTCAGCCATAAAAAGATGGAAATTCTGCAATTCTCAGCAACATGGATGAGCTTAGAGAAAATTGATAAGTGAAATAAGCCAGACACAGAAAGAGAAATACCACCTGTCCTCACTCCTAAGTGGGAGCTAAGAAAGAAAGAATGACAGAAAGAAAGAAAGAGAAAAAGAAAGAAAAAAAGACCACAAGAATACATTGAACTTTCAGAAGGAGAGAACAGACCTATGGTTACTAGAGGTAGGAAAGGGGGGGGGGGAATGGAGGTTAAGGAGACATGTGGTAAGGGATACAAAGAATAATTACAATTTGTAATCATGAACATGCTAATAATATTGATTTGATTATCACATACTATACACAAATGCTTACAGTTAATTATGTACCCCATATATATGTGTAATCAATTATGTTTCAATTCCAAAAATAAATTAGAAGAAAAAGAAGCTGGACGAATAATTAAACATCTGGTGGATTCTGTGGGTTTTGGCTTATTGACGTTAATGCTGGTTTTTGTCTTTAAAGCCCATCTACATTAAAAACAAACAAAAAAAATTGTGGACTTCTCACCATTTGATGATACCAATTCATGACCAAATTATTCCTATAATTCAATGACGTTGACATCATATTCTCTTCTTCTTATGCTTGAATCAGGAAAACCATTCTCAAAAAAATCTGATTAATAAAATTACAGTAATGCATAAATGAATGATAAGTTTTAACTTATTTTTTAGGTGGGTGCTAAGAAAATAAAAGAAAGAAAGGTCACAGTAATATATTGACCTTTCAGAAGGAGAGAGCATAGGTCTATGGTTACCAGATGTGGAAAGGGGGAAAGGAAAGGGGGTTAGGGATAATTTGGGTAAGGGACACAAAGAATAATTACAATTTGTAATGATAAACATGCTCATAAAATTTATTTGATTATCATGTACTGTACACAAATATTGATAATCAACTCTGTACCCCATAAATATGGTGCATAATTTTTTTGATGTGTTTCTGTACTCTGATTGCTAGTATTTTGTTGAGGATTTTTGTGTCTATATTCATCAGCAATATTGGCCTGTAGCTTTCTTTATTTGTTGTGCCTTTGTCTGGTTTTGGTATCAAGGTGATGCTGGTTTCATAGAATGAATTGGTGAGAGTGGCCTCTCTTTCAACTTTTCGGAATAATTTGAAGAGAATTGGTATTAATTCCTCTTTAAAGATTTGGTATAATTCAGCAGTGAAGCTATCTGGTCCTGGGCTTTCCTTTGATTTAAAACTGATGATTACAGTTTCAATCTTCGTGCTTGTTACTGGTCTGTCTATTCAGGTTTTTAATTTCTTCTTGGTTCAGTTTTGGTAATTTGTGTGTGTCCAGAAATTTATCCATTTCGTCCAGGTTTTCAAGTTTCTTGGCATATAGTTGTTTATAAGAGTCTTTAATGATTCTTTGTATTTCTGTTGTATCAGGTGCAATGTCTTTTTCCTTTCTGATTTTTATTATTTGGGTCTCTCCTCCTCCTCCTCGTCCTCCTCCTCCCCCTTGCCCTCCTCCGCCTTCTGTTAACCTGGCTAATGGTTTGTCTATTTTGTTTATCTTATCAAGAAAAAAAAAACAATTTTTGTTTCATTGATCTTTTCTATCATTTTGGGGGTCTCTTTATCATTTACTTCTGCTCTGACTCTATTTCTTTTTGTCTGCTAATTTTGGGGTTATTTTTTTTCTTGTTTTTCTAGTTCTTTGAGGTGTAGCATTAGGTTTTTCATTTGAAAACTTTCTCTTTTTTGATGTAAGTGTTAACTTCAATAAATTTCCCTCATAGTACTTCTTTTGCAGTATCCCACAGGTTTTGATATGATTTATCTTTATTTTCGTTGGTTCCCAGAAATTTTTTGATTTCCTGTTTAATTTCTCCTTGGACCCAGAGGTCATTCAGGAGCCTGTTTTACAATTTCCATGTATTTGTACAGCGTCCTGAGTTTCATTTTTCATTAATTTCCAGTTTTAATCCATTGTGGTCTAAAAAGATGCTTGAGATTTTGATTTTTTAAAATTTGTTGAGGCTTGATTTGTGATCTACCATGTGGTGTATCCTGGAGAATGTTCCATGTGCTGATGAGAAGAATGTATATTCTGTGGTTTTTGAATGAAATGTTCTGTACATATCTGCCAGGTCCAATTGGTCTAAAGTGTAGTTTAAATCCTGTGTATTTCTATTGATTTGTTGTCTGAAAGATCTGTCCAGTTCTGAAAGAGGGATGTTTAGGTTCCCTACTAATATTGTTTTGGGGTCTAACTCTTTCTGTAGGTCTAGTAGTGTTTATATATATATATATAATCTGGATGCTCTGGTGTAGGGTGCATACATGTTTATGACTGTTATGTCTTCTTGCCAGATTGATTCCTTTATCATTATATAATGGCCTTGTTTGTCTCTTTTTAAGGTATTTGGTTTATCAATAGAAGAATATTTTATTTATTTTATCAATAGAAGAATAGCTACTCCTGCTCATTTTTGGTTTCCATAGTGTGGTATATCTTTTTCTATCCCTTTAACTTTAAGCTGTGTAAAACTTCACATGTGAGGTGAATCTCTCAAAGAAGCATATAGTTGTGTCTAGCTTTTTAATCCAATCCCTCAGTCTGTGTCTTTTTAGTGGGGAGTTTAATCCATTTACATTTAGGGTTGCTATTGAGAGATATTTTCTAACTCCTGCCATTTTATCATTTTTGTTTAGATGTTTTAAATATCTTTCATTCCTTTCTCCCCCTTTTACTATTTATCTTCAATGTTCATTCATTTTTTAAGGTGGTATGGTTTAGTTTCTTTTTTCTTTCTCATTTTCATTTATGTTTCCCTAGTGGGTTTGGTTCTTTTTTGTGTATTTGTGGTAGTGAATATTGTTTTTGTGGGTTCCAGTTGCAGGACTCCCTTGAGAATTTCTTGGAGGGCTGGTCATGTGGTGATGAACTCCCATAGTTTTTGTTTCTCTGGGAAATTTCATGTTTTTCCCTCATTTTTGAAGGATAGCCTTGCTGTGTATAGTATGCTTGGCTGGCAGATTTTTTCTTTTATTATTTTGAATATGTCATCCTATATTCTTCTGGTGTGTAGAGTTTCAGTTTAGACGTCTGCTGTTAATCTGATGGAGGCTTCCTTATAAGGACTTGCTGCTTTTTGGATTCTCTCTTTGCCTTTCAGCTTTGCCAGTCTGGCTGTAATATGGCTCAGAGAGGATCTTTTTGTATTGAATCTGTTTGGGGATCTTCGAGCCTCCTAGATCTGAAGGTCTGTGCCACTCCCTGTACCTGGAAATTTTTCTATTATTTCATTGAATATATTTTCAATGCCTTTTCCTTTCTCTTCCCCTTCTGGAACACCCATGATTCAGATGTTTGTGCACTTAAGGTTGTCTACTAGCTCTCTTAGACTTTCTTCATTTTTTAAAATTATTTTTTCCTTCTTTTGTCTGCCTAGGTTGTTTCATAAAGACCATGTTTGAGATCAGAAATTCTATCTTCTGCTTGCTCTAACCTGCTGCTTAAGCTTTCAGTTGTGTGTGTGTGTTTTTTTTTTAATTTCACTAAATTAATCCATCCATTTCAGGAGATGTGCTACATTCTTTTTTAAAGTATTAATCTCTTTATAAGTTTCCTCCTTTATATCCTGGATATTTTTTCTCATTTCATTGTGTTATCTAATTTAGTCACTCTTATCTCATTGATTTTTCTTAAGATTGTTGCTCAGAATTCCTTTTCAGTTATTTCAGGAGTTTCCTGTTGTGTAGGCACTGATAATTGAGAATTAAATATTTTTTGCAGTGTCACACTTTCTTGTTTTTTTGTACTTCTAGTATCTCCTTGTTGATTTCTGATTTATGGCATATCATTTGTTTCTTTGATACTTTGGAGTGTACTTTGAGGAGAAAGACTTCTTTCTCTTCTTCCAGGTTCCTCAGGTGACTCTCCTTTTGTCAATGCAGTTCAATATGGAGAAGGCCACTTTCTAGTTGTAATGACTGCTACTGTGGTATCAAGCTATTCTTGCAGTGGTGAGGTGAAAGATCTCTGAAAGAGGAATACAAATCACTACTGAAAGAAATTTAAAAAGACACAAAAAGTTACATAGACATTTCATACTCTTGGATTGAAGAATCAACATTGTGAGAATGTCACACTAACCAAAGTGATGTACAGATTCAATGTAATCCTCATCAAAATACCAATGACATTCACAGAAATAGAAAAAAAATTCCTAACATTCATATGGAACAACAAAAGACCCTGAATAGCCAAAGCAATCCTGAGCAAAAATCATAAAGCTGAAGGCAGAACACTACCTGACTTTAAATTATACTACAAAGCTTTAGTAACCAAAACAGTATTGTACTGGCATAAAAATAGAGACTCAGACCAATGGAACTGAGTAGAGAACCCAGAAATTAAACAACATACTTAAAGCCAAATGATTTTTGACAAAGGCACCAAGAACATACATTGCAAAAAACACTCACTCTTCAATAAATGGTTGGGAAAATTGGACATTCATACACTGAATAATGAAACTAGACCTATACCTCTCACCACATATCAAAATCAACTAAAAATGGATTAAAGACTAAGCATAAGACCTGAAACTATGAAACCATTAAACAAAAACATAAGGGAAACACATCAGGATGTAGGAAAAAAATTTTAAAATGGGATTATATAAACTAAAAAGCTTCTGCACAGCAAAAGAAAGAATCAACAGAGTGAAAAAACTACCTAGAGAAAGGGAGAAAATATTTGCAACTATACATTGAGAAGGTGTTAATATCTAAAATACACAAGGAACTCAAACAACTGCCCAGTATAAAACTATTTAACTCAATTAGAAAATTGACAAAGAAGCTGAACAGACATTTTTCAAAGGAAGACATACAAATGGACAACAGGTACATGAAAAAAATCTCAAGTCACTAATCTTCAGTACAATGCAAATCAAAACCACATTGAGATGTCATCTCACCCCAGTTAGACTGGCTGTAATCAAAAAGATTGAGAATAACAAATGCTGATGAGGATAAAGAAAAGGCAACTCCTATACACTGTTTTTGGGATTATAAATTAGTAAAGTTATGATGAAAAGCAGTACGGAGTTTTCTCAAGCAACTGCAGATAAATCTACCATATGATCTAGCAATCCCACTACTGGGTGTATACCCAAAATACTGGAAATCATCATGTCAAAGGGATACCTTCACTCCCATGTTCATTGCAGATCTATTTACAATTGTCAAGCTATAGAACCAAACTAAATGTCCATTGACATATGACTAGATAAGGAAAATATGGTATACATACACAATGGAATACTACTCTGCCATAAAATGAATGAAATGCTGCCATTCAAAAACATGGATGAGCTTGGAGAAAATTATGTTAAGTGAAATAAGCCAGGAACACAGGGGAAAATACCACATATCCTCACTCATAAGTGGGAGCTAAGAGAGAAAGGAGGAAGGGAAGAAAGATACAGTAGTGTGTTAGATTTGCAGAAGGAGAGAACAGACCTGGAATTGCCAATGAGTGGGGAGATGGCAGCTGGGGAGAGGTTGGTAAGGGGTCACAGAGAATAATTGAATTTTGAGGTGGTGGGCATACTGATAATGTTGATCTGATCACCACATCTTGGAAACAGGAGCTAATGA
This sequence comes from Galeopterus variegatus, assembly GCF_000696425.1. Lineage (NCBI taxonomy): Eukaryota > Metazoa > Chordata > Mammalia > Dermoptera > Cynocephalidae > Galeopterus > Galeopterus variegatus. Next base: position 65,545 of record NW_007735803.1, on the reverse strand, counting down.
TCAGCTGTGTGTTCCATTAATATGAATTACCATGAGTATGTATTATCAAAAATAATAATAAATGTAAAAATAAAAATCTTTTTTAGTTGTATCTTTACCTGGTTTTGGTATCAGGGCGATGTTTGCTTCATAGAATCAGTTTGGGAGAATTGCCTCTGTTTCAAACTCTTGGAATAGTTTGTAGAAAATTGGTGTCAATTCCTTTTTGAATGTTTGGTAAAATTCTGCTGTGAATCCATCTGGTCCTGGGCTTTTCTTTGTTGGGAGCCATCAGATAACAGCTTCAATCTCCTTTATTGTTATTGGTCTGTTCAGGTTTTCTACATATTCTTGGCTCAGTTTTGGTAGCTTCTGTGTGTCCAGAAATTTATCCATTTCCTCCAGATTTTCAAATTTATTGGCATATAGTTGTTTATAGCAGTCTTGAATGATTCCTTGTATTCCATGTATCAGTTGTAATATCATCTTTATCACTTCTATTTTTTGTTATTTGGATCTTCTCTCTTGTTTTTTTAGTTAGTTGTGCCAATGGTTTGTCAATTTTATTTATCATTTCAAAAAAACAAATTTTTTGATTCATTGATCTTCCATATTGTTTTTTGGTTTTCAATTTCTACAAGCCAATATCCTTGATGAATATAGATGTAAAAATCCTCAATAAAATACTAGCTAACATAATACAGCAACACCTATGTAAAATTATACACCACGATCAAGTGGGATTCATTCAGGAATGCAAGGATGGTTCAACATATGCAAATCAATAAATGTGATACACCATATCAATAAAATCAAACACAAAGACCATGTGATAATCTCTATACATGCTGAAAAAAGCATTTGATAAAATTCAACATTCATTTATGACAAAGACCCTCTATAACTTAGGTATAGATGGAAGGAATCTCAACATAATTAAAGCCATATATGATAAACCCACTGCCAATATCATCCTGAATGGGGAAAAGCTGAAAGCATTTCCTTCAAGAACAGGAACTAGACAAGAATGCCCACTCTCACCACTCCTATTCAACAGAGTGATGGAGGTAGTAGCCAGAGCAACCAAAGAACAGAAGGAAATAAAGGGCATCCAGATTGGAAAAGATAAACTCAAAATATCTCTCTTTGCAGATGACATGATCCTATATATCGAATACCCTAAAGCCTCTACCAAAAAACTCTTGGAGTTGATAAATGATTTCAGCACAGTAGCAGGATACAAAATCAATACACAGAAATTAGTAGCATTTTTATTCTCCATTACTAAACATGCAGAAATAGAAATCAAGAAAGCTTGCCCATTTACAATAGCCACCAGAAAAATAAAATACGTAGGAATTGAGTTAACCAAGTATGTGAAAAATCTCTATAATGAGAACTACAAACCACTGCTGAGAGAAATGAGAGAGGATACAACAAGATGGAAAGATATCCCATGCTCTTAGATTGGAAGAATCAACATTGTGAAAATGTCCATACTACCCAAAGTGATATACAAATTCAATGCAATCCCCATCAAAATTCCAATGACATTTTTCTCAGAAATGGAAAAAACTATCCCGACATTTATATGGAATAACAAAAGACCACACATGGCCAAAGCAATCATGACCAAAAAAAATAAAACTGGAGGCATAACACTACCTAAAAAAAAAAAAAAAAAAAAAAAAAAAAAAAAAAAGCTGGAGGCTTAATACTACCTGACTTTAAACTATACTATGAAGCTATAATAACCAAAACAGCATGGTATTGGCCTAATACCAGACACACTGATCAATGGAATAGAATAGAGAATCCAGAAATCAACCCACACTCCTAAAGCCATCTGATCTTTGACAAGGGTACCAAGCCTATACACTGGGGAAGAGACTGCTTCTTTAGTAAATGGTGCTGGGATAACTGCATATCAATATGCAGGAGAATGAAAGTACACCCATACTTCTCACCAACTACTAAAATCAACTCAACATGGGATAAAGAATTAAATATACACCCTGAAACAATAAAACTTCTTAAAGAAAACATTGGAGAAACACTTCAGGAAGTAGGGCTGGACGCAGACTTCATGAATATGACACAAAAAGCATGGGCAACCAAAGGAAAAATAAACAAATGGGATTACATCAAATTAAAAAGCTTCTGTGCAGCAAAAGAAACAATTAACTGAGTTAAAAGACAACCAACAGAGTGGGAGAATATATTTGGAAAATATACATCTGACAAAGGATTAAAATCAAGAATATATAAGGAACTGAAGCAACTTTACAAGAATAAAAAAGCAGCCCAATTAAACAATGGGCAAAAGAGCTAAATAGGAATTTCTCAAAAGGAAGATATATTAATGGCCAACACACACATGAATAAATGCTCAACATCACTCAGCATTCGGGAAATGCAAATCAAAACCACACTGAGATACCATCTCACCCCAGTTAGGATGACTAATATCCAAAAGACTGTGAACGATAAATGCTGGCAAGGTTGTGGAGGAAAAGTAACTCTCATACATTGTTGTTGGGACTGCAAAATGGTGCAGCCTCAATGGAAAATGGTATGGAGGTTCTGCAAACAATTGCAGATAGACCTACCATATGATCCAGCTATCCCACTGCTGGGAATATACCCAGAGTAATGAAAATCATCAAGTCAAAGATATACGTGTTCCCCAATGTTCATTGCAGCACTCTTTTCAATAGCTAAGAGTTGGAACCCGCCCAAATGTCCATCATCAGATGAGTGGACATTGAAAATGTGGTATATCTACACAATGGAATACTATTCTGCTATAAAAAAGAATGAAATACTGCCATTTGCAACAACATGAAAGGACTTAGACAGAATTATATTAAGTGAAACAAGTCAGGCACAGAAAGAGAAATATCACATGTTCTCACTTATTTGTGGGAGCTAACAATACATAAATAGATACACAAATAAACTGGGGGGGGAGGGAAGAAGACACAACAATTACAATTCCTTGAAGTTGATACAACAAGCAAACAGAAAGGACATTGTTGGGAGGGAGGGGTAGAGGGAGGAGAGAGGGAGATTTTGGTATTTGTTCACAATAATCAACCACATTGTACATTGACAAAATAAAATAAAATTTAAATAAATAAACAAATAGGCATTTCCGATGTAAAAAAATAATCTTAAAATATTAAGAAGACATAAGGTTCAGAGAAGTGGGTAACCCTCCCCAAGTTTGAAAATAAACAGCAAATCAACTTTGGATCCTCTAAAAAAATTCCTTTTTACTTAATATCATAATTACTATCAGGTAAATATTTGTTCTTTTAGCAGTAACTTATTGATAATGGAAAGACATTGTATGCGGTGAGATTTAATTCTAGTTGAAGTTATTGTGTGCCATTGTATAATGTTATGAACTGTCATTCTGAAGCTTTCTTATGATTTACTTGTGGAGGAAATGTGTCACAAACTGCTCTTAACTCTTCATCCAATATGAGAACATTGTGTACTAAAATCAACAATTTGGAACCCAAAAAGTAGCACATGTTGAAAGCTGAAACCTGTTAGAAATGAATAATGCATGAATTAAACCAAAAATATAGTTATTTATATTCTAATAAAAAAAAAGTCCAGCTTCCATCTTGTAAAAAAGGTTTGACAAACTCTAAAAGTGTAAAAAGTTAACCCAATCTATCAAGCGCAAAGTGAGTAATATAAAGAAAATGTTTGAATTATTGAATTAGTCTCAGTTTTAGTTGGGCTTGGAAATGGTTTACTATATCTCTTCTCTCCATTTTCTCTGACCCTGTTATCCAATGGATGGGAGCCCATTAGAAAGATCAGATTGTCAATTTCTGGAGAAATAAATAAGTCACATTGGAGTTGCACAACTTCACATAGTGTGAATAAATTGTGTGTATTGCAGTCACAATACATTTATTTTTTCCTTGAGATCATCTTATTCCTAGGGTTAAAAAGAGCTTCCCTATCAAGGATCACCTGTAAGCAATAGGTAGTTGCTTCTTAAAGTATTGGGCCAAGAAGGATTCTAAAGCTTCATCTTGACTTGGAGGAGATAAATGCCATGACTGATAATAGAAATTTGACATAGAAATGATATGGGGTAAGAGCAATGCACATGCTAAGTACTGACAATGGTTTATACTAATGTGAAGCAGGAGATCTCCACATTGAAAGACTTTTCTCAGCCCAACAGTTGGCATTTGTTTATGTTGCTGTTAGGTTCCCCAATGTGAAGGAAACACTGCATTAACTCCTGTCTTCTAGGAGAATAACATCATTTATTTACAAAGTTAACTGTTCTTTTATCTAGGAAAATGCCTCTTTGGAACTTTTATGGTAATTCTGGATTGTGGTAGGATATTATTCCCTCATAGTAATGCTCAAATCAGGTAACCAGGGGTAAAAGAGAAAAAAATTCTCCATAGTAGGTGCCACCAAACAGCTTCTTTTTATCTTTTTACTCTGCATTTTTGCTTCTTTCTATGAAACTTGCCCACTACAAGTATCAATTACCTAACCTGATTAAAAAGTAAATCCATGCCAAAAGCTTTAAAGCATCCTCACAAGTAGCAGGTCTTTAACTTAAACATCCTTATGTTGCCTGATCTATTTACTCATTGGAGGGTGGTGGCTAAAAAGATAGATATTTAGGGCAAACCAATCATACTCATTGTACTTGTAAAGGCAGCTGTGCCTGCCTTACTGATTTCTTGAATGATTCTGAGGAAATAGTTCTATATTTATCTTCTTAATGTCATAATCAGTTGCCACAGGAGGTGACTTGTTCAGAAATTTCCCGGAGATATTATCATAAATAATACTGTTATTCTTATGATTATTATTTATAAATAGGACCTAACCAAGGTTATATACAATGTACTCAATTTGCAATTGTTGTTAAGGTAGTTAAATCAAAAATCCTATCAACATAAGAGAGAAATTGTACAAAATAGAGAATTTGGAGCAAGGAAGAAAAACACAGATTTGAATAATACAAAATGGTAAAGAAAATGCAAGAAAATCATACAATTGTCTACCTTTTTAATTGTTTTTGCTTCCTCAGGCAAGCCGACATTTTTTAGATTAAAATAAACGGATCACCTAATTTTTTGCACACAGCAGGCACTCAATTCACTTAAAACATTCCCACAAAACACTGCACCTTGGAGAAAATAGTCTTTTTATTTCAGTCTGATACTTTGAAAATAAGTTGTCATTCAGACCTTTAAACCAAAACAATAGCTACATGCATTATATTGCCAGATATTTATACTTACTCTATTATTATACATATCTGGTTACAGTACAATTATTAGTGCGTATATCTTTCTACTCTACCAAATCATGACCATTTTGATGTTAAGGGCCATGTTTTTATCACTTGTGTGTCACAAACAATTTCTTGTACAGAGTAGGTACTCAGCAAATATGTGCTGAATAAATGGTTGGTAATGACAGTCATTTTATTTTCCATTTTTATAAAGGTGAGGGTTGAAGTTCCTATAATCATACATCCTCTGCAATAATAAAAGATGAAAGTAGAGCAGCCATCCATTAAAAACTTGATTATCTATACATCAAACAGCAGCATAATAATAATGCTTTTATCTCCATCATTAAAATGTATATAATTAGTTTCTAGATTGCACATGTCTAGTAAGATGATTCTGCTATTCAGAAGACCTTTAACTCTTCCAGAATGTCATGAAAATAGATTCATTTATGTTCTTTCCAGATCATTTCAATAACAAGTTATAAATATAACTAATGCTTCAGTCAACCTTACAAATATTTCACTGTTTATCATAAATAAGACCTGAAAAATTATATAAAATAAAACCACTCAAAGAAATTTTTAATCTTGTTACAGGGTGCATACATGTTAGTAAGTCAAACTGACATTCTATCACCTATATATAATAATTAATTTTTAGGTCTAAGATACAAATTACATCATTCTAATATTTTTTTCTAAAATTTCTGGTTTCTATAACGATTCGTGTTTGTTCATAACACAATATAAAATTTCAGTTTTCCAGTAAAGTTGATAAAGAAACTACTGTATTTACTTTTCCAGGTATGAATAATTACATTTGTAGTCACAATAATTGTATAGCTGTGCACCAGAAGAACTAAAAAACATAAATTATAACCTCTTTAGAGATGGCCTTTGGCATAACTATAGCAGAAAAGTGAGTGAGAGTGTGCTATGATAGGGCTCCAATATAATTTATGTCAACAAATGATATATATATAAAATGGTAGTATCTTTTAGCCTGTTTTCAATTATTATATTACTTTCAATGAAACCCTTGTACAATTGCAAACATCATTCCTTAGTAGGCAATGGACAATACTGAAGACACAAATACATAGCTTTGACTGAAAATCAAAAATATACAGTGCAAACAAAGCTGTTATTTAAAAGCATGGAACATATTTTGCATTCACGTAGTTACAATAGAAGCTGGCCAAACTGCTCATTTTCTTCTCAAAACTGAGAGAAACTAATGCAATTGAAAACATTAACATTCTATAGAAACATAATGCTGGGAAATAATAAAATCATTTTCAGAAAAAAAACCGCTATATTCTTGGCATCAGAATGAAAAAAATACATATAATATTAGGAATAGATAAGTGGATAAACTAAATAATCTTATCTATTACTTTTTAAACTAAAATATCTTTCAATATATTTATTTAATCTGGCAAGTTTCTATACATACAGAGAAAGAAGATGCCAAATTATGAATCCATCCATATGATGAACAGTGACAGGTGTAATTTCTTTTTGACCTTTATGTAGCTCCAGGCCCAAGTCGTAAAATCTTTTATATTGTCCAATCCATAATCCATATCCAGACCTTTTTTCCCAGAAAACTTTCTTTGATGAAAGTCAGTGCACAGGATTTCTTTTGCTTTGTATTTCCTGGCAATTTGTACTATGTATTTGTTCATAATTTTGAGGTCTTAATTGCTTATGCATTTCCACAGACAGGTTATGTGAGTCCTGTGAGCAGGAAATGTCTGGTATAATGTGTTTCTATAAAATAGTGAATGCTTAAAAAATAAACACCTTGTTAATAGCCCTAAAGAGCATATGGCTGTTGTAATTTGCGACTTATAAAAAATAGATATTTAATTTCAAAGACATCTGCACATTCTTAATTTCAATGTAAATAAAATACAAATATACCAGAAATCAAGTACTTTTTTCCTTCCAAGAATAATGATGATTCCACTGAAATTTCGTTTTGTATTTTTTTATTAGCTAACATATTCAGTTTAGCAAATATTTGAATTATACTCAAAGTCCGACCCAGTAATGAAATACCAAAGTGTAATATTTCTTTGATTAAAAAAGTGGATTCATAATAAGAAAATTTACATAACCTAAAATGGCATTTACTAATTTTTAATAAAAAATATTACAAAATGTGTTCAATCATCCTGCATTGTTTATGACATACTTTTCATGGTACATATATAGGAGAACTAAACTTCTGGTTCAAATGGTGTTGGATGAATAATATATAATGAAAGCTATAGCATAGGACACAGGCAGGATTGTGTAAACTCTTATATTATTCACTTTAGTGGTAAAACCTTCTCCCTATATAGTGTAGAACTTGTATGATCAATTAGTAGAGCAAGGTGCTAATGAAGACAAGTTTTTTGGGTTCAGTACCCATTGGGCCAGTTAACTATATAAAAATGTACTTTGTTTCTTGGTTGCATGCTATACACTTCCTCTCAGTCAGTTATCTTGTAGTCATGAAGGAAACTAAAAAAAAACAGTTTGTAGATAGTTCACAACAGCCCATTGTGAGCATTGATTATGAGGCAGCAGCGTCAGCAAAAAGATGTAGCACTTGGTGGTGAAGACACCTCTTGAACTGATAAGGCATCTTTCCTTGAAGTAAACATAACATTCTTCCATTTTTGTAAAAACTCTCAGAGTTGTGTGGTTGCTTTTGTTTGTGTCAATTTTACTCTAACTCATAATCCTTTATTGTAAAATTTGACATTTTCATCAAGAATCACTGCGTGAATGATCTCCATGTTCTCCACAGGCTTTAACTTTACCCTATCAAGGAGCGTGAAATAATTAAAAAATAATGTTCTTCAAATGATTGATTTTATCAAATAAGTCTTAGCTGGCTTGCAACTTTCTTGACTCTTCAGCTCATCACTATTCAGCATATTCTCTTTATTTTTAGATCCTCTCCCTATGACTAAGTGATCAAAAACCATGACAACCATAAAAGTGTAAATTGAAAAAATTCCAGTGTCCTTAGTATTTTTTGCAATGCACACTTTCTTGGATTAGTGAGCATATATGAAGCAATAAATCTATAAAAACTTTATGATGTGTTGCTACAAAAATCAAATTGTCAGTCACAATTTCTTTACATAATGATAAGTGCTCACTAAGGTATTTTCTTTGTTTTGTTTTCATTTGGGGGTGATGGTGTGGTGTTTTATTTGTTTTGTTTTGGATTATATTTTGAAAAAGACAAAGAAGATGTTTCTTGTTGAGGGGTTTGCTTTTGGTGCAGGAAAGTACTAACATAAATCCTGGAAATAGATGAATTCCCAATAACAGATCATATAATGGAATGTTTTGGAGAACTTGGTAGGCAACTGACACCATCAAAGAAATTAAAGTTGTGACGAGTGAATTAGGACCCTAGAAGTAAATGGATAACTTCTTAGAAATGTGTTGACCAATATGATAAGGATGGCCACATGTGGGTATTGAACAATTGAAATACGGCTAATCAAAATTAGGATATACTGTCAGAGTGAAATGCACCCTGGGTTCCAAAGACTCAGTATAAAAAATACAAAAACAAACAAACAAACAAAAAACGTAATATGTCTCATACTAGATACATAATAAGCTATGGTAGAGACTGCAAATTGCTTGCTCAATACCCATTCTCTCCTTTCCCTATAATAATAAAAGCTTAGCTGGGCACTTGAATACCCTGCTAAAGATCACATTTCCTGGTTTTCTTTGTAGCTAAATATTGCCATGCAGCCTGGTTCCGGCCCATAGAGTAGAAGTGGAAGTGACATATGCAACTCCTTTATAAGGAAATAAAAATGTCCTCTCCTTATCTCCCCCTCTTCAGGTTGGCTGGACTTTACGCAATTGGTGGGAGTGGCACAGCCATTTTAGGACACAAGATAGAAAACGTATTTTCAGAGTTGCAAAGCAAAATGATAGAATGAACCTGACTCCTGAAAACCAGGGAGTTTTCATGCCATCCTTAGAACACATATGCTAGGACTGTTTTGAGAGAATGAGGCAAACATTATTTTATCTAATCCATTTAAAAATAATGTTTAATACTCTGATAACTTTGCAACTACTATAGTTTATATATTCGCTTTTGGAGTTATGGACACTCAGGTTGCTCCCTGCTTACTACCATCACAAATAACACTGAAACGATGTCCCCATATGGATCTGTGTGAGGGTTTCTTTGGGATATTACCAAGGAGAAGGATTGCTGGTTAATAGCATATATATATATATATATATATATATATA
>NW_007735803.1:48469-54986 GCF_000696425.1 Galeopterus variegatus | reverse complement strand
TATATATATATATATATATATATTAAATTTGTTTAAGTGATGTCATATTTTTCTCTGAAATGGCTACATCAATTTATACTCCCTTTAGAAAGCACGTTTGGGCTACAGCAGTTGGTAAGACACCATTGGAATCAATAGTAATATACTAAATTTGCATGGTGAGAACTAAAAAGGGGAATATCAGCCTCACAAAAGCTTCATGAGGAAAGAAGCAATGTCTATTTTTTCTCTCCTTTGTAGACCCAGTGACTGTCAGATAGTAATAGCTCTATAAATATTTGTTTAACATTAAAAAGTGAGTGAATATATAGATCTTAAAAAAAATTAAGTTTTTACATTCACCAAAACAAAAACAAACAAACAAAAAACCCACCATATGGACTTGATCACAATTATTAGGGAAAGCTTGATGGGGTATACATTTCTGCTTAAAATGTATTCCTCTCAGGTGTTTATGTTGCTTGTTTTTTCATTCAGGTCTCTACTCAAATGTTTCCTTCTCAGGGAAGACATTTTCTGATCAACCTGTTATCCTATCTAAAAGTGCCTTTGATCCCCTGCAATCATCATACCAAATTCCTTTTTTTTTTTTTTTCTTTAAGTACTAAACCTACCTAAATTTTTTTGGATACACACACACACGCACACACAGACAAATCTGTCTTTCCCATTTGGATATGTTTCATGAGGGTAAGGGCTATACCCTCAGTGTCTAAAACAATAAGGTACCGGACACAGCGGAGGTACTCAATATATTTGCCAAATGAATAAATGGACCATTCTATAATCAATATATCACAATCAATATGTATGGGATTACACCATGTAGAGTAACTATGCTGGGCACTGTGGCAAAACTGAGATTCAGGCTTTCAAGCTGATTTTACAGTCTGGCAAAGCAGAAAAGACAGTGCATACAAAAAGCTACCTAACAATGCCAGGCATTTTTAGGAAACTGCTAATAAATGGCTACAAGAGCTCATAGGCTAGAAACCATGTGCAGGTTTCACTGAGAAGATGGAATTTGAGTTAGTGGACAAAGTAAGAGGTGTGGCCTCTCTGTGGGAACTAACTGACCTGCATGTAAACTGAAAAGCTGTATGTAGATTTGAAGAAAGAAAACCTTTCCTTAAATCTACATACAGCTATTCAGTTTACAGAACTCTTTCACACATATTTTACCATTTAATCCTCATAATCATTTTTGAGATTGGCAGAGAGAGGATTAATGTCCAAATTGTATTTTTGAAGAAACCAAGGCTCAGATACTAATTTGCTTTAGGCCACTTCATTGAGTTGGAAGTAGAATTCAGGTTTTCTGATTCTTAATCTAGAGTTCTGTCCACAATACCAGGTATCAAAGGGCAGAGCTATTACACAGCTGTGATCTTGTCTCTAAATATAATTATGAGGTGTTTCTCCTGGACGTGTTTATATAACTGTGGCTGATTGTGTTTCTATTACCTGCGTTTATGTGTGTTCATCTAATCTCCCCATTAGATTAAGCATCTCCACAAGGATTGGGTTATGACCTCTATTTCCTTTGTAATTTCCACAGAACATAGTACAATTGAGAGGTGTTGATTGGCCTATCTCTATTGTAAAGCAATATCATAAGAAAGGAACACAAAATAAATTCTAAAGAAATACATTATATATTATTTGTAGATTAAAGTATAGAGATGCATATATACAGAAACACATCGCCTACATAATTTCATCAAGAGGAGATGACTGCCTTCTACCAGTGCCTACTCAGATCCTTAAAGACATCTATTTATATATTATCTACATCACAGACTGAAGGTTGAAAAATCTCTAACATTTAATTTGCAGGTTGTTGTAAACAAAAGGAAGATCTACTGCTTTTATTGTGTTAATCAGTCACTAAATTACTTAGCTACTACTCTACACAAAAAGGAAAATATGTTAGAAAAGCAGAAACAGAGCATCTTGTATTTATAGAGAATTTTACTTAAGATACCACTAAACTAAATAGCTTGGCACTAATTTTCACACTTGACTTGTAAACAAAGAAAAAACTAGTTTTTCTGTTTCAATCCATGTCAAGGATGCTTCTCCTGTTTCTCCGTTTCTTTTCCTTTTGGCAGACTAGTGATGTAAATTATTCCTATATCTCAGACATCATAATAAAGATTAGGGTCATATTATGTAGTACTTTAGAATCATGAATAAAATAAAATGGAAAAATGATTTAAAAGTAATATAAAAATATAAGCTAGCTCTACAGCAAGAGCTGTAACATTAATATTGGACTACCATTTGTCAACTGTTACTCTAAAACAGTTTTTAAAGCTTGCATTAGGAAAAAAATATATGTCTGCAACTATTGTTAAAGAACTGGAAATTACTTCCATATTAGATTTCTTTATATATTTTTCTTTTCATCTTTCTGAAACTTTAGATGCAGAGAGTTGAGGTAGGCATTCATGGCACACTCTCATCATCAATCTATACAACACAACTCCCATTTATTTCTTTTATTCATTCCTGATCTTTATTCCAATTTCCTCCATAGACTCCCACTCTAATGTGTTTAGCATATATCCTTGAATATTTGTGCAGTTTTCTAAAATATTGGCATTATTGCTGTGTATTAAACACATAAATGATAGTATGTTAAAGACCTCATTTTATTTCTTAATTTTGTAATTCAACTACCCTTCCTAATTTTGTAAGACACATAGTATTCTTTTATTTATTAACTTTTTATTATTTCGAAATTATTTTCAAGATTTTATTATTGTTATTAATTTATTATATTATAAATAATTATAAATACTTTGATAATTTTCAAACGTTCAACAAAGTTGAAGGAATTCTAGAGTGAACACTCACATAATCACAACCTAGATTCCACCAGTAGTATTTTACTATACCTGGTTCATCACATAGTTATCCATCTTTTCAAACTATTTCATCTATTACCATTTATTATCCATCCATTTACTTTTGGAATATTCCCAAATAACTTAAACATTACTACACGTCACCCTAAATATTCCATAATGCATATCAGCTAAGGTGGTTTTAGTTTTTTATGTTTAAGTCTAGGATTCATTGTGTATTATTACTAGTATTATTGTTATTTGTCATGAAGTAAGGGTTAGAGTTCATTTTTTTGTAGGTGAATGTCCAGTCATTCTAGTTTCATTTGTTGCAAAGCTTTTCTGTGGATTGCTTTGGTGCTTTTGACAAAAATCAAATGTCTATAAAAGTGTGGGTCTATTTACAAGCTTTCTATTCTATTCTAGTGATCTATTTGTTGATCTTTATGGCAAAACCACACTGTTTTGAGTACAGTAGATTTGCACTAAATTTTGAAATAAGAACTAAATCATCCAACTTTATTTTTCTTTTTCAAGATTGCTAATAGGACTATATCAAACTAAAAAGCTTTTGCACAGCAAAGAAAACAATCAACAGAGTGAAATGACAACCTACAGAGTGAGAGAAAAGTTTTACTAACTATGCATCTGACAAGGAATTAATATCCATAATATACAAGGAATTCAAGGAATTATAAAGTAAAAAAACAAATAATCCATTAAAAAATGGGCAAAGGAGCTGAATAGACATTTTTCAAAGGAAGACATACAAATGGCTAACAGGTACATGAAAAAATGCTCAACATCACTAGTCATCAGGGAAATGCAAATTAAAACTACATTGAGATACCACCTCACCCCAGTTAGACTGGCTGTAATCAAAAAGACAGTGAATAACAAATGCTGGCGACAATGTGGAGAGAAGGGAACATGCCTACACTGTTGGTGGGACTGTAAATTAGTACAACCACTATGCAAAACAGTATGAAGGTTTCTTAAACAACTACAAATAGATCTTCCACATGATCCAGAAATCCCTCTTCTGTGTATATACCTAGAGGAGTGGAAATCATCATGTCGAAGGGATACCTGCACTCCCATGTTCATCGCAGCTCTGTTTATGATAGCTAAGGCACAGAACCAACCTAAATGTCCATCGATGGATGATTGTATAAGGGAAACTGTGGTATACATACACCATGGAATACTGCACTGCTATAATAAAGAATGAAATTCTCCCATTTACAGCAATATGGATGAGCCTGAAGAAACTTATATTGAGTGAAATAAGCAAAGCACAGCAGAATATCTCATGTAGTCACTCATATGTGGGAGCTAAGAGAGAAAGAAGGAAGGAAAGAAAGACCACAGTAATGCATTGGACTTGCAGAGGGAGAGAACATTCCTTAGGGGTAATTTGTGGGGGACATGGGGTACAAATGCAATTTTTTGTAATCGGTATGCTGCCAGTATCAATCTGGCCCTTACATCATGGGCACAAGTGGTGACAATCATCTTTTATCACATGAATATTCATAACCAATAAAAAAAAGATACCCCCAAAAAAGATTGTTTTAGATTTGCATTTTCATATAAAATTTAGACTCAGTTTGTTACCTTATGCAAATAATCTACTGAGATTTTGTTGAATCTATAGATAAATTTGGAGAGAATTGACAACTTAATACTACTGGTTTGTAATACCACTACAATATGTGGTATTGCTCCACTTGTCTTATATTTCAGCAATATTTTGTTATTATTTATAGCTGAATTGTCTCACATAGTTTTGTTATATTTTTCTAAATATTCTGTGTATTCTGATGCTATCGTAAGTGGCATTGCTTTTTAAAAATATTCTTCAACTGTTTGCTACTAATAAACACAATACAGTTAGTATTTGTGTATTAAACTGGTATCCCAAAACTTTGCTAAATTTACTATTAGTTTTAGTAACTGTTTTCCGGATTTCTTATGTAAACAGTCTGCAAAAAGAGACAGTTTTCCTCCTTCTATTCTGAACTTTATGCTTTTATTATTTTTTTCTTTTTTTCTTAACTTTTTCGGCAATGACTGAGACATCCAGTCCAATGTTGAATAAAATTGGTGAGAGAAGGCATCCTTGCCTTGTCCCAGTCTTATGGGGGATGTGCTCAATATTGTACCAATTATTAGGACATAAACTGTAGATTTTATAGAGATGCCTTTTATCGAGTTGAAAAAGTTAACTGCTATTTCAAGTTTGTTAAGAGCTTTTATCTTGAATGGGTATTGACTTTTGTCAAGTGGTTTCTCCATTTGTAGAGATGTTCATACATTTTCTCCCCTTTATTCTATTAATGTGGTGAATTGCATAAATTTATTTTCTAGTAAAACAATTTTGCATTCCTAGAACAAGTGCTAATTGGTCATGACATATCATTTTCATATGTTGCTGAGTTCAAATTATTTTCAGTATTTTTGCAACTTTGTTCAGGAGGAATATTTGTTATTATTTGGCAGTGTCTTTATCAGGTTTTGGAATCTATGTGTCTGGCCTCCTCCATTTTCTGAGTCTAATAACAAATTCAAATTCATTAACAGATATATGGATATTAAGATATTTGGTTTCATCTTTGTCAACTGTGATACATTTTATATTTCAAATAATCCGTTCATTTTATCTAACTAGTCAAATTTGTTTATCATAAAGTTCATAATGATATTATATTATTATCCTTTTACTACATCTTCAGTGATGTTCCCTCTTATATTCCAAATATTGGCAATTTGGTTTCTCTCTTTGTTTTAAGCAGTTTAGCTATAGGTTTATCAATTTTCTTGCCATTATCAAAGAAACAACTTTTGGTTTTGCTATTGTTCTCAATTTTTTTTTAAATTCCTATTTTCTGAATATCTGCTTTCATTTTTATTACTTCCTTTCCTCTACTTAACTCACTTCATTCTTCTTTTCCTAGCTTCTTATGGTGGAAACTTAGGCCACTAATTTTAGAACTTCCTTTTCTTTCTAATATATGTATTCACAATTGTAGATTTTCCTCTAAGCACTGCTCTAGTTATGACCCACGAATTTTAATGTTATATTGTCCTTATTACTTGGCTCAGAATATTTTCTAAATTTCCATGTGATTTCTTATTTGATTTATGAATTATTTAGAATTGTTTTGTTTAATTTACACTTTTTAAGGGTTTTCCTAGATATCTTAACTATATTTCCAATTTAATTCTATTTTTTGTCAGAAAGGGTATCTTCATACTCTGTATGATTTTGGTTGTTTTAAATTCATCGAAGAATTTTTTAATATCCCCTTGTGGGATACATCTTGGTGAGAATACATGTTTCTTTATAACAATATATGCCTCATAGTTGTAGACTAGTGATCTGTTAATGTCAGTTAGATCAAGGTGGTTGGTAGTATTATTAAAATTCTCTATATTTCTGTCTAAATGTTCTATAGATTGCCAAGAACAGTGTTTAAATTTCCAACTATTCTCATTAATTCTGTCAATTTCTACTTGATATAATCTTCAGATTTGTAACTAAATGCATACATTGTTATGATATGCCTTCCTGATGAACTGACCTTCATTATCTTTGATAGTGTTTTTTTGACTTGGAGTTTATTTAGTCTATTTCTTTTTTTTTTTTTTTTTTTTTTTTTTTTTTT
>NW_007735803.1:3327-48155 GCF_000696425.1 Galeopterus variegatus | reverse complement strand
AAAAACAGGGGGCCTTTTTTTTTTTTTTTTTTTTTTTCCTTTTTGTCTTTTCTCGTGTCCAGCAACAGATCGCAACCCTCAGTGTTGCGCCCGTACTGGACCGGGACCGGCAAAGGGATCGCAACCCTCGGTGTTGCGTCCGCACCTCGCTCAGCCAGTGAGCGGGAACCGGTCTGTATGTGGGATCCGAACCCTCGGTGGGAGTGCCGCCGCGCTCCCAAGCGGTGCACTGTATCAGTGCGCCACCTGGCCGGCCCTATTTAGTCTATTTCTATTATAGACACTCCAGCCTTTTCATGTTTATAGTTTGCAAAATATGTATTTTCCATTCATTTATATTAGTTGATTTTTTTACATGAAAATTGTGTCCCTTGTAGATATAGTTTGATCTTGTTTTTAATCCATTTTACAATCTCTGCCTTTTAATTGGGTTGTTTAATTCATTAAAGTTTGATATAACTATTGATATTATTACTAATGTCTACTCTTCTATTGA
The DNA here is from genome assembly GCF_000696425.1 of Galeopterus variegatus. NCBI lineage: Eukaryota > Metazoa > Chordata > Mammalia > Dermoptera > Cynocephalidae > Galeopterus > Galeopterus variegatus. Next base: position 47,659 of record NW_007735803.1, on the reverse strand, counting down.
TTGGGTGCTTGTCTTCTGTTTTTTGTTCCTTTCTATCTCATAACTAGATTTTCCTTGAACTATCTGAATTGTTTTTGTTTAAAAATCCTTTTTAATTTATCTATTGGCTTTTAAATAGACTTTGCCATTTCTTTTTAGTCATTGTTCTGTAGTTAAAAATACATATATTAAATTTTTTGTGGTCTTCTTAGATTTAATTTCATGCCACTTCATGTAAAATGTAAAGCCTTGCAAACTATGAGTTCATTTACAATTTTATACCATGTTATCAAATGTGTCAGCCCTTATATATGTTATAAACCTTTATAGCATATTATCATTTATGTTTGCACCAGTCTATATGTTAAAAAAGTTAAAAGAAAAAAAATAGTCTTTTATATTTAGTCAGTTACTTGCCATATCTAATGCTATTCATGCCTTTCGGAGGATGTGAGCTTCTTTCTGTAATTATTTCCTTCAGCCTAAAGAAATTCATTTAGCATTTTAATAGTTTAGGTCTCTGTGTGAAAAATTCTCTTACTTTCCATTTATCTAAAAATTTATTATTTAATTTTCATTCTTGAAACACATATTTCCTCAATATAGAATTCTGGATTGACAGTACTTGTAAATATTTTCTTTCAACTTCTTAAAATATGTTTTAAGAAGATCCTGTCTGTTCTGTGTTCTGTTCTTTCTAAGAAATCACTGGTCATTCAAATTATTGTTCAACTAAAATTGATGTAATAGGTATTTTTATATAGCTACTTTCAGGATTTTTTTTTTTATCATTCATTTTAAGCATTTGAGTTGTGCTAAGTTTCTTTATATCTTGCTTGGGGTCACATATTTTGTGGCTTTCTTTTCATGCATGGTTTTACTAGAAATTATTCTGCTTGGGCTCACATAGCTTCTTGAATTGCTAAATGTATGTCTTTTGCAAAATTTGTAATTTCTTAAACCATTGTATCTTCAATGTTTTTCTCAATCTGTCTCTTTTCTCCTTCCAGGACTCCAATTACACATATGTTAGACCTTTTGATATAGTTTTACAATTTCCTATGGGCCGTTTAATTTTGATTTTCACTTTGTTTTCTTTCTCTTCTTCATAGAAAATAATTTCTATTAATATATCTTGAAGTTACCGGATCTTTCCTCAGTTATGTCCAATCCTTTAAAAACCCATCTCTTAAATTAACTTCTGACATTATGCTTCTCAGTTCTAGAATTTCTATTTGGATATATTTTTCTCAGATTTCCTGTCTTTTAGTTCATAATAAACATATTTTCCAATTTTTCAATGAGCATGGGTATAATGCCTTCTTTAAATCTTTGTCTGCTAATTCAAACACCTGGATTCTTTTGGAGTTGATCTCCAATGACTGTTGAGTTAATCTCCAGGGGTTATCTTCTTGCTTGAGACTTGATTGAGGAATTTTGGCTTGTATCCTCAACATCATGAATGCTGTATGGAGGAAATTCTGGATTCTGTTTTATAATTTTAAAGAGTTGATGTTTTTGTTTTATCAAGCAATTAACTTGGTTGAACTCAAATAGTCTCTGGGGTGGGAGTTCAAATATCAGTTCATTCTTTTATCTTCATCTGGGCTATTTAAAATTTGTTCACTTGCATAATTCTGGTACCAGCCAGAAATTTGGGAAGAATTTATACACAGAATGTGGGACTCTGTTTATCTCCTTCATAAATTATTCCCATTCCTTTCTACTTGCTGTGTTTGCCCAAAACTCTTTCTATTGGGTCATTAGGCCGGAAAAACAATGAGCATTTCAGCCCAATTAGAACAACTCAAGATGCAATAGTAAGCATCTAATAACTGGATGGCTAAAAAAAGAAGTAAAACAGTGATGTTAGCATTCTCTGATTACCGTGGTGTAAATACTCCCACTATAGACAATTTCGAGCAATATGTGTCACTGAACATTGAGTTGGGAATTGACACCCACAATCAGCTTTCCTGAACCAGTGTGGATTGGCTCCAGTATATCATTGTAAACACCTCACAGACCATTTACACCTGTGTTACACTATAACCTACCTTAAGTATACAATCCATAAAAATAAGATATTCATCTTCACCATGCCCTTCCTGCAAATGTCAACTTACCTTCAAACTTCAGAATCTGCCTGCTTTTTTCCCCTTTCAGTACATGCATCTTGTTAATTCTCATTGACACTGTGTTGTTGTCTTTGTTTATTTGTTGGCCTTTTCTTCCTTCCTTCCTTTATTTATTTATTTATTTTACATTTTGTCCATAATTGTTAGTTGCTATTTATGAGAAAGTAGGTTCCAGGAAGACCTCATTAGTTTATACTAGAAGTGGAAATCCAACAACATTTTTTTATATATCTAATTCTATTTCTTAGCCTATGTCTGTTTTTGTGCTATAACTACTACTTAGTAGTTCATAGTATGGATTTGACATATTGATCATGCATTCCTCTTGTGATTATTCCAGGGATGCCTCTAAAGCCCCAATCTCACAAATAATGCTGCAGATATGTCCTAATATATGTCCTTATATATGTATTCTTATGGACTTATTTGAAGCTTTCTGCAGGGTACACATGAAAGAGTGGACCACATGGCACAGATATTCCTAATTTTATGGTTCTATCCAATTGTTCTCTAGAATGGGTGATCCATTTACACTTCACCAGCAGTACATTACAGGCCCCAGTTCCTCGCATCTTTGTTGATACTTGTTCATATCCAACTGATACATGTTTGCTGGCCATCAATTGGTGTAAATTAATTGCTTTAACTCATATTTCTTTAATAAAAAATAAGTGAAAGCAATCTTTATAAACTTATAACCAATCAGGCTTCTCTTTCTATCAATCAAATTTATTTTCTTAAATTTATTTTGCTATTTTTGTTGTTGTCATAGATTGACAGGAATTACTTGTATATTTTAGATATCAATCCTTTATCCATTTTAGATGTTGCACACATTTTCTTACTGTCTTACTCCTGACATCCACTTTTTAATAAAAATTCTTAAGTTTCATATAGGTGAATCCATCAATTTTGGTGTCTTGTGATTTATGCTTCAGGAATCTCTTTAAACATCCTTTTTTCATCACAAGGCCATAAATGTTATCTGCCAAATCTTTTTCCATTAGTTTATAATTTTACCAGTTGTTCCCAAACTTAAAAAGTAAGATAAATTAGAAAGATAACTAAGGAGCTCAGAATTTCCTGGGCCTCATTCTACACCTAATTCATCAGAATCTCTAAGGCTGGGGCCTTGGAATTTGCATTTTTGTAAGCACCTCAGATACAGCCAATCCCCTGAAGCATTTGGGAACCTCTCAATTGTATGATATTCAAAATTATATCCAAATTTGAAATTCCTAAAGAGGGTATCAACATTTAGTGTGTGTTTTTAATAAAATTTTAATCAAGAAATAATTATTTTATGTATTTATGGGGTACAATCTGGTGTTTTAATACATATATAAATTGTGGAATGATCAAATCAGGCTAATTAGCATATCTACCGCCTCAAATAGTTATCATTTCTTTGTGGTGAGAGCATTTAAAATCCTCTGTTTTAGATGTTTTGAAATATACAATACATTATTATTAATTGTAGTTACCATGCTGTGCAATAGATCATCAGAACTTATTCCTCCTGTCTAAATGGCCCTTTGACTAACATTTCCTGTTTCCTCATTTACCCCCAACTTCTCAGCCTGTGGTAATCACCATTTTACTCCCTACTTCTACAGGTTCAATTTTTGTAGATTTCATGTATAAGTGAGATCATGAAGCATTTGTCTTTCTGTGCCTGGCTTATTTCACTTAACATAATGTCCTCTGGGTTTACTCATGCTGTCTTAAATGACATAATTTTTTTTAAGGCTGAATAGTATTCCATTGTGAATATATGCCACACTTTGGCTTTCATATCTTGGCTATTATGATAGTATTCCATTGTGTATATATGTCCATACTTTGGCCTTCATATATTATTCCATTGTGTATGTATGTCCACACTTTGGCTTTCATATCTTGGCTATTATGAATCATGATGCAATGAACACCAAAGTGCAGGTATCTCTTTCACATACTGATTTCTATTCCTTTGGTTATATACCCAGAAGTGGGATTACTGGATCATGTAGTAATTTTATTTTTAGTTTTTTGAAAAATCTGTATATGATTTTCCAAAATGGCTGTACTAATTTAAATTACTACCAACAATTTGCAAGAGTTTCCTTTTCTCCACATCTTCACCAACACTTATCGTCTGTCTTTTTGAAAATAGCTAGTCTAATTGGTGCGAGGTGATATCTCATTGTGGTTTTAATTTGAATTTCTCTAATGATTAGAGGTGTTGAGCATTTTTTAATATACCTGTTGGCTATTTGTATAATTTTTTCTTTTAAAAAAGTTTATTTTGGTTCTTTTCCCATTTTTTAATCAGACTGTTTGTTTTCTTGTTATTGAGTGGCTTGAGTTCCTTTTATATTAACCCCTTATCTAATGCATAATTTGCAAACATTTTCTCCCAGTCTGTGGGTTGTCTCTGTACTCTATTGTCTTCTTTACTGTGCAGAGCTTTTTAGTTTGATGCAATCCTGTTTGTCTATATTTGTTTTTGTTTCCTGTGCTTTTGGGGTTAAAGCCAAGAAATCACTACCCAGACTAATGTTATGGAGGTTTTCTCATATGTTTTCTTTTAGTAGTTCTACAGTTTTAGATTTTACATTTAGGTCTTTAAGCCATTTTAAGTTGATTCTTGTGTAGCTATTCAGTTAACACAACACCATTTATTGAATAAACTGTCCTTTTCCCATTGTGTGCTCTTGGCTCCTTTGTTGCACATCAATTGGCCATAGATACGTCAGTTTATTTCTGGGTTGTGTATCCTATTCCTTTGGTTGATGTATATGTTTTTATGCCAGTACCATGATGTTTTGATTACTATAGCTTTATAATATATTTTGAAATCCAGTAGTGTGATGCTCCTAGCTTTGTTCTTTCTGGTCAAAATGGCTTTGGCTGTTCAGAGTCTTTTGTGGTCCCATAAAAATTTTAGAATTGTTTTTCTATTTCTATGAAGATTAACACTGGATTTTTTTTTCTTAGTACATTTTTTCATGGGTTATAAATATTCATGAGATACAAAGCTGATTGCCACCACTTGTACCCAACATGTGATGGCCCGATCCATACTGGCAGCATGCCCATTAGTACAAATTGTGATTATATCCCATGTCCCCCACCCAAGTATCTCCATCCTCTCTCCCCATCGCCTTTTCCCCCACTTCACTTTGTAACCTTAGGTATGCTCCCTCCCTCTGCAAGTCTAACACAGCACTGTGGTCTTTCTTTCCTTCCTACTTTTTCTCTTAGCTCTCACTTATGAGTGAGAACATGTGGTATTTATCCCTCTGTGCTTTGCTTATTTCACTCAACATAATTTTCTCCAAGCTCATCCATGTAGTTGCAAATGGGAGAATTTCATTTTTTTTTATGACAGAGTAGTATTGCATGGGGTATATATATTACATTTTCTGTATCCATTCTTCCATCGATGGACATTTAGGTTGGTTCCATATCTTGGCTATTGTGAATAGAGCTGTGATGAACATGGGAGTGCAGGTATCTCTATGACATGATGATTTCCACTCCTCTGGGTATATGCCCAGAAGTGGGATCATATGGAAGATTTATCTGTAGTTGTTTGAGAAACCTCCGTACTGTTTTCCATAGTGGTTGTTCGACTTTACAGTCCCACCAACAGTGTAGGAGTGTTCCTGTCTCTCCACACCCTCTCCAGCATTTGTTATTCTCCATCTTTTTTGTTTTAGCCAGTCTAACTGGGGTAAGGTGATATCTCAATGTGGTTTTAATTTTCATTTCCCTGATGACTAGTGATGTTGAGCATAAGGATCCTGTGAACAAGGGATATCTTTTCATCTGTTATTTAAATAAATAAATTTGCAGCAACATGGATGATCCTGGAAGATATTATGTTAAGGGAAATAAGTCAGACACAGAAAGATAAATACTGCATGTTTTCACTCATATGTGGGAGCTATAAAAAGTTGAACTTACAGGAGTATAGAGCAGAATTCTGGTTAGTAGATGCTGGGAAGGGGACTGGAGAGAGGATGACAGCGAGAGGTTGGTTAACAAATGTAAAATTATAGCTAATAGGAAAGTTAAGTTTTAGTGGTCTACAGTAGTGCTAGGCACCTATAAGTAACAACAATTTATTGTATGTTCCCGAATGGCTAAAACAGAGGAACTCAAATGCTCTCATCACAAAGAATTGATAAATTTTGCAATGATGAGTATGCTAATTACCCTTATGTGATCATCACACATTGTATACATGTATTGAAATATAACACTGTATCCCATAAATATGTACAATCAATATTTGTCAATTAAAACATAAAAAAAGAAAAAAGAAATGCTATGTATTTTTGTGTATTGATTCCCTTTCTCATCACTTTTATTCAACATAATACTGGAAGTCCTAGTCAGAGCAATTAGGCAAAAGAAAGAATAAAAGGCATTCTACTAGGAAGGGAAGAAGTGAAATTTTCCCTGCTGGTGACATGATCTTATATGTAGAAAATCCTAAATACTCCATCAAAAATCTGTTAGAAATTTTGTAAAGTTGCATGATATAAAATCAAAATTTAGTTTTAAAAACTAAGCATCCGTAATACATAACACTTTGCTGCAAGAAATTCCAGCTCGGTTTTCTTATTTGAACCCCAGAAGACACAAAATTTTAAGGAAAGAATATTCTCCTTCTTTCTAAACTATTTTGATTGAATTTATTTAACAAGAATTTATAGATTTTCTACTGTGTCAATTTTATCTGACAGATGCGTAGACTAATATTGATGGGTCCAACCCTTCATTTGTGTCTAATGGTAAACATAAGGAAAATATATATCCGGGAACTAGTGGCATTGGTCATAAGGTATCTTCCTTGTGCTCCTTGAAGAATGAGGTAACTAAACTGGCATGGGAAGCATACAAGAGCAGAACATATACAAGCTATTGCAACCAGCCATGTCTTTGCATACTTGACTAAAACTCATGTAGGAGTAAGTGCCAAAACAGCACAATGCCTGCTAAAGCATATTAATGTGCATACCCATTCAAAGTAGGCTGAATAATAAAATTAGCTAACTAAATAATTTTCTATTACTCTGGAACTTTATATTTTGAAAGTAATTTATACATTTGTAGAATTAAGAGTGAAATGCACTTAGAGATTCTTCTTAGTCTAATCAAATTTAACCTCCTTTCAATCATGAACTTAATGAACTAAGAATAGAATTCAGTCACCATTCCTTCACCAAAGTTCAATATATACTAAAAAGTTTTACAAAGAAAACTAGCATGTGATGTTATCCAAAGAACAGTGAGTCAAGATGACTCTGAAATGTCTGAAAAATAAAGAACTTGCCTCTTATTTTTTTCTGTTTATCATCATTGCTTGTAAGGAATTTTCCAGTGAAATATGTAGCTGTCTGATTTTTGTGATATAGATAAAGCCGTATTAAACCATCAAGGATTTCTTGTCACAAAATTTCACTTAAACATTTTCTTCCTTCAACTTCTAGTTCCCTTAGCTTATTCTAAGATATAAGTGCTTGTTCAGTCCTCCTGGTGAACCTATAATGGATACGTTCTCAAACTTTGCCATAGGCACTACACTTCATAATAGCTCTTTGGCTTTGAATGGAAAAGGTCTCTTGTTCCAAAATTTGTCATTGCAAATCCATTGCGTTTAGAGAAAGTTTATTGACTCGAAGTTTTTCCAACAATATGATTCTTCTTTTGTCATTTACTCCAGTGTAATGTAAAATTCAGTTAAAATTGTATTTGACAACCTCTAACCAAGTGAGTATCAGGTGTATTAAACTACTATTTTATCTTTCAACTCCCATAATAATGCTGTCTATATGGTGTTGTCTGTACATATATACAATCTGTGTGCAATATATACACACAGGGTATATGTGTACAAACTTTTTATTAGGTTGTAAGTACAACTTTTTCCTTAGCACTGGTTTGGAGAAAAGAGTTCAAATCTTCTATTACACTCAGGTTTCCCACTGAATGTCAAACACAAAATACATTTGCCTTTTCTCTCCAAATCAAACCAAATCTTGGGTAAGTGATGATTTTCCATTTGATGTACTATGAATGGAATACAACTTTTATCCATCCTTAACATGGTTGAGAACACTTTACTTATAGTCATAGTAATTATAAAGAGATGAAAGTTGAATGGGAAAAGGGGCTATCATTTTACCAGTAAGTGTATTTCACAGTTCTGAAAGTCCATATATACACTGCACTAATGACTTGAATATTTCCCTCTCAGAATCTACTCCACTATATAAAATTACCTGATCTTCTTAGTAGTGTCAGTTTCTTGGTTGTTAAGTTGATATACACTATTCAAAAGTTTGGATAAAACTTTGTGTTTGGGGGGGGATTTTCAAAAATGTAAGGTCATGAATCAGAGGAGAATTCTGCCTCTTGGAAAGAGTATAATAAATTCGTAAAGAGCATAGGCTTTCTGAGCCTGATAGGCTAGGGTTTGAAGCCTGAGTCTACCACTTATAGCTATGGACATATTATACAGTTAAATGTTTAATAAATTAAATATCTAGGATTAATTCTGAAGTATTTAGTAACTCACAAGAAAAAGATTATTCAAAATAAAGAACAACATTTTCTTAAATTAAATATAATTCAATATAAAATCAAGATCTTGGATTTTAATAGCTGTGACTTTGAGCAAGTCACTTAACCTCTTTCAGTCTCACTCATTGTGAAAACAAATGACAGTAGTAATATCTTCCCCACAAGCATTTTGGTAAGAATAAAATAAAATGATACATATATAAAATGTATAATATAATGCCTTGCATATAATAAGCACTTAATAGATCACTGTTTTACATGTTGGGTGGAGTGATAGTAATTCTCCATGACATATGCACTGACATTCAGTTCACTTCAGCTCACCAAATATTAAATACCTACAGAGCATCAGACCCTAGTGACACAAAGATAAGTTAGACATGATTTCTGTCCTGAAAGATCTCACTGTTATATTAACATGGATACATGAATAGGCCATTCTAACTAGAAGGAAGCATACAGTGGCAGAAACGCACACATTTTATGGGAGCACAGCAGAAGCGGTGGTTTGCAGAAGGCGAAGAGAAAGACTTCTGGGTGGAGGGAAAACACCTGAACTGAATCTTATCTATTTAAGCTCTGGAGGATGATGAAACTAACCTGGAACTGTAAACTAACTTTTCCTGAGGAATTGTAGACTAGCAGATAAGCACCCTGTTTCTGAAGCCAGACTAAGTTCAGCTCCACCACTTACAAGCTGTATGACCTAGGGCAAGGCACTGATCCTCTTTGTCCCTCATTTTTCCCATCAATAAAATGGAGATAAAAATAATACCAAATTCATAGAGTTGGGAGTATTATGAGCATTTAGAAACAGTGTAATAAATAGTAAGCATCATAAAGGTGTTATCTTAGCTAGTATTATTATAATATCTTTAAAAACAGGAATAACAATAAAAATCTAATCATTCACATTTACATATATCTGGGCTGACAGAAAAAAAAGTTGATTGAAAATTGCCTACTATATTAGCGTGTAATTGTACCTAACTTATTGATATCTGCTGTCTGCAATCAGGGCAGAGTTGTATATTGTACCTGACTCTAATAAATAGAAAAGATTTTAAAAATGAGAAATACCAGTGTTAAAGAAATGGGCTAAAAAACCTGTTTTTGTACATGTAGTCAAACTACTGATTGTCTAACTTAACCTCATCATAAAAACTAAGCTATATGAGCCTAACATAAAATTCTAGGTAGAAATGTACTTTTTTTATTTTAAAGGAATGTATTTAATTAAAAAAAAATTTAAGATAGTTTATTATACAGACATGTGGGGTGCAACGTTGATTTTCAATGGTTGTGTATAATGTGGGATGGTTAGATCAGGATAGTTAGCTTATTTATCATTACAATACACAATCATTCTTTGTGTCTGTTAACCAATTCCTTGTAAACCCCTCTCCCTCTCCCCTTCCTCTCCCCTTTTCCACTTCTAGTAACCACGGTTCTTTTCTTTCCTTTATTTCAAAAAGTTCAACATATTACTGTGATTGTTGTTTCTTTCTCTCTCTCTCTCCCTCTCTTTATTGTTTGTTTATTTATGGATTTGGCTCCTGGTTATGAGTGAGAACACATGGTATTTCTCTTTCTGTACCTGGGTTGTTTCACTTAGGATAATTTTCTCCATGCTCATCCACGTTGCTGCAAATGGCAGATTTTGGTTCTTTTTTGTGTGTCTGAGTAGTATTCCATTGTGTATATATACCACAATTTCCTTACCCAGTCATCCATTGATGGACTTTTTGGTTGGTTCCATCACCTGGCTATTGTAAATGGAGCTGTGATAAACATGGGAATGCAGGTATTCCTTGAAAATTATGATTTCCAATCCTCTGGATATATTCCCAGTACTGGGATTGCTACATCAAATGGGAATTCTATCTGTAGTCGTTTGAGAAGCCTCCATAGTGTTCTGCATAACAGTTGTACTAAGTTATGGTCCTACAGTGCAGAAGGGTTCCTATTTCTCCACGTCTTTTCCAGCATGTGTTATTCTTTTTTTATATATATAATAGTCAGTCTAACTGGGGGAGGTGATATCTAAAGATGGTTTTCATTTGCAATTCCCTGCTAATTGGTGACGTTGAGCTTTTTTTCATAAACCTGCTAGCCATTTATATGTCTTCCTTTGAGAAATGTCTATCTCCTTTGCCCATTTTTTGATTGGATTATTTGGTTTTTCGATGTAAAGTTGTTTAAGTTCTTTGTGTATTCTGGATATTAATCCCTGGTCAGATGAGTAGTTTTCAAATACTTTCTACCATTCTGTGGGCTGTCTTTTCACTCTGCTGATTGTTTATTTGCTGCACAGAAGCTTTTTAGTTTGATATAATGCCATTTGTTTATTTATTCTTTTGTTGTCTGTGATTTAGGGATTTTATTCACACAGTCTTTACCCAGTCATCAGGAGTGTCTCCCTTATATTTTCTTCTAGGAGTTTCAAAGTTCCAGGTGTTATATTTAAGTTCCTAATCCATTTTGAGCTGATTTTTGTATATGGTGAGAGGTGCAGATCAAGCTTCATTCTTCTTCATATGGATATCCACTTTTCCCAGCACCATTTATTTAAGAGGAAGTTATGTCCAGTGTATGTTCTTGTTGCCCTTGTCAAAGATCAGTTGGCTTGTAAATATGTGGGTTGATTTCTGGGTTCTCTATTCTGTTCCATTGGTCTGCATGTCTGTTTTTATGCCAATACCATGCTGGTTTTTTACTACAGATTTGGAATATAGTTTGAAGTCAAGCAGTGCAATGCCACCAACTTTACTTTTTCTGTTCAGGATTACTTTGGCTATTCAGAGTCTTTTGTTGTTCCATATGAATGTTAAGATTGCTTTTTCTATTTTGTGAAGGATGACATTGGTATTTTGATAGGGAACACATTGAATATGTAGATGGCTTTGGGTAGTATAAACATTTTCACTGAATTGATTCTTCAATCCACAAACAAGGAATGTCTTTCCATCTTTTGGTGTCCTCTTTAATTTCTTTCTGTAGTAATTTGCAGTTCTCATTGTAGAGGTCTTTCACCTCCTTGGTTAGATTTATACCTAGGTATATTATTTTTTGTCGACTGTTGTAAACGGGCTTGCTTTCGTGATCTCTATGTTTCTAGTTTGATGCTGAAGTATGAAAATGCTACTGATAATTGTATATTGATTTGGTATCCTGTAGTCTTTCTGAATTCATTTATCAGCTCTAAGAGTTTTTTGGTTAGAGTCTCTCAGGTTTTTTATATATAGAATCATGCCATCTGCAAACAGGGACAATTTGATTCCATATCTTCATATTTGGATGCTCCTTATTTCTTTCTCTTATCTAATTGCTCTGACAAGTACTTCCAATAGTATGTTAAATAGGAGTGGTGGGAATGGGCATCCTTGTCTTGTTCCTGATCTTAGGGGGAAAGTTTTCAGCTTTTCCCCATTCGGGATGATATTGGCAGTGGGTTTATCATATGTGGCTTTTATGGTGTAGAGATACTTTCCTTCTATAACTAATTTGTTGAGAGTATTTATCATGAAGGACTGTTGAATTTTTTCCAATGCTTCTTCTGCATTTATTGAGATGATCATATGTTTGTTTTCTTGATTTTGTTAATGTGATGTATTACATTTATTGACCTGCATGTGTTGAACCATCCTTGCATTCCTGGGATGAATCCCACTTGATTGTGTTGTATAAGCTTTTTGATGTGTTGCTGTATTCTGTCTGCTAGATTTTCATTAAGGATTTTTGTTTCTAATGTTCATCAAAGATATTGGCTTGAAGTTTTCCTTTTTTGTTTTATCTTTGCCTGGTTTTGGTATCAGGGTGATATGGTATCATCGAATGAGTTTGGGAGAATTTTTTCTGTTTCAATTTTTTGGAACAGTTTTGAAAGAACTGGTATTAATTCCTTTTTAGAGGTTTGGTAGAATTCAGCAGTTAACTATCCGGTCCTGGAGCTTTTCTTTGCTGGAAAATTTCTGATTACTGCTTCAATCTCATCACTCATCATTGGTCTCCAGTTTTTCTATGTCTTCTTCATTCAGTCTTGGTAGTTTGTATGAGTCCAGAAATATATCCATTTGCTCCAGGTTTTCAAATTTGTTAGTGTATAGTTGTCATTAGTAATCTCTAATGATTCTTTGCATTTCTGTGGTATCAATTGTGATATCACCTTTTTCATTTCTCCCCTTCCTAGCTTCTACTAACCATAATTCTACTCTCTACTTCTAAAAGTTCAATTTTTTTTTTTTTTTTTTTAGTTTCCACATATGAATGAGAACATGTGGTATTTTTCTTTCTGTGCCTGACTTATTTCACTTAATATAATGTCTTCCAGGCTCATCTATGTTGCTGCAAATGACAGGATTTCTTTCTTTTTTATGGAAGAGTAGTATTCTGTTGTGAATATATACCACATTCACTTTATCTATTCATCTCTTGATGTACACCAAGCTTGATTCCATACCTTTGTTATTGTGAATTGTGCTGTAGTAAACAGTTGAGTGCAGATTTGTCTATGGTATGCTACTTTCCTTTCCTCTGGATAAATACCAACCATGCAATTGCTGGATCAAATGATAGTTCTATTTTTAGTTTTTTGAGGAAACTCTAGCTAGTTTCCATAATGGCTGTACTAATTTACATTCTCACCAACAGTGTATAATAATTCCTTTTTCTTCACATCTTCACCAGCATTTAATATTTTGTATCTTTTTGGTAATAGCTACTTTTTTCTTGTATCCATTGGCCATTTCTAAATCCTCTATTGATAAATATCTAGGCAGGTCATTTGCCCATTTTTAAATCAGATTTTTTTTTTTTTTTTGCTGTTGAATTGCTTAAGTTCCTTGTATATGCTGGATATTAATACCATGTCAGATGAATTATGTGCAAATATTTTCTTCCTTTCTGCTCATTTTACTGGGAAGAAGCTTTTTATTTTGATGTAATCACATTTGTCTCTTTTTGCTTTTGTTGTGTGTACTTTATGAGTCTTCTTCATAAAATTTTTGCCCAGGCCAGCATCTGCAAGTGTTTCCCCTATCTTTTCTTCTAATAGTTTTATAGTCTCAGGTCTTAAATTTAAGTCTTTAATCCATTTTGGGTTGATTTTGGTATGTGATGAGAGACAGGGGTCTAATTTCTTTCTTCTACATATGGATATAAATTTTCCCCCAAACCGTTTATCAAATAGACTGTCCTCTACCCAATGTATATTCTTGGCATCTTTGTCAAAAATCAGCTGGCTATGGATAGGTTGTCTATTCTGTTCTGTTGACCAATATGTGTGCTTTTATGCCAGTACCGTGCTTTTTTCATTACTTTAGCTTTTTAGTATATTTTGAATAATGGTAGTGTGATGCCTGCAGCTTTTCTCTTTTTTTTCAAGATTGTGATTTCTTTGGCAATTGGCAATCTTTTGTCATTCCATATGGATTATAGGTTTTTTTTTTATTTTTGTGAAGAATGTCACTGCAATTCTGATAGAGATTGCATTGAATCTGCAGATTGCTTTGGGTAGTATGATCATTTTGGCAATATTAATTTTTCCCATCCTAGAGCACAGAATGTCTTTCCATTTTTTGTGTCGTCTTTAATTTCTTTCTACAGGAATTTGTAGCTTTCATATTAGATCTATTTCACCTCCTCGGTCAAATTTAATCCTAGGTATTTTATTTTTTGGTAACTATCATAAACAGGATTGCTTTCTCAATTACTTTATATGCTAGTTTGTTGCTTGTGAATAGAAATCCTACTAATTTTTCCATGTGGATTTTGTGCCCTGCGAATTTACTGAATTTATTTATCAATTCTAGGAGTTATGGGTGAATTCTTTAGTTTTTTCTTTATGTAATATCATGTCATCTGTAAACAAGGATAATTCAACATCCTCTTTTCCAATTTAGATGCCCTTTATTTATTTTTTTGCCTGACTGTTCTGGCTAGAACTCCCATTACTATGTTAAATAAAAATAGTGAGAGTGGGCATCCTTGCCCTGTTTCTATTCTTAGAGGAAAAGTTTTTAACTTTTCCCCATTCAGTATGATATTAGCTGTAGGTTTGTCATATATGGACTTTATAGCATTGAGATAGTTTCCTTTTCCACCTAGTTTGTTGAGAGTATCAAATCTTTTTCTTGCATCTAGTAAGATGATCATATGGTTTTTGTTCTTCATTTTGTTGATGTGGTATATCTTATTCATTTGTGTATATTGAGCCTTTCATCAATATACACAATTGATTGTGCATATTGGGAGGACCTTTCATCTCTCTAATAAATCCCACTTGATCATGTTGTATGATATTTTTGCTGTGCTATTGTACTTAGTTTCCTAGTATTTTGTTGAGAATTTTTACATCTATATTCATCAGTAATATTGGCCTGCAGTTTTCTTTTTTTGTTGTGGCCTAGTCTCATTTTGATATCAGGGTAATTCCGGCCTAATAAATTAAGTTTGGGAGAATATTCTCTGCTTTGATTTTTTGAAATACTTTGAGAAGTATTGATATTAATTCTTCTTGAAAATTTAGGTAAAATTCAGCAGTGAAGCCATCTCTTCCTGTGCTTTTCTTTGTTGGGAGACTGTTGATTACTGATTCAATCTCCTTAGTCATTATTGATCTGATCAGGTTTTCTATTTCTTCTTGGTTGTTTTGGAAGTTTGTACATGTCAAGAAATTTATCAATTTTCTCCAGATTTGTGGACATATTATTGTTCATAATAGTCTCTAATGATTCTTTCAATTTCTGTGGTATCAGTTGTAATGTCTCCTTTTTCATTTCTGATTGCCTTTATTTAGGTCTTGTCTCTTTTTTCATACTTAGCCTAGCTAACTTTTTGTCAATTTCATGTATCTTTTCAAAAAATTAACTTTTCATTTTGTCAATATTTTGTATTTTTTGGAATTTCTATTTTATTTAGTTCTGTACGATCTTTATTATTTCCTTTCATCTACAAAATTGGTAATTGGACTCTTTTTGCTTTGCTTGCTCCTTGACGCTGGTTAAGTTGTTTATTTGAAATCTTTTTACTGTTTTGATGTAAGTGTTTATTGCAATAAACTTCCCTCTTAATACTGCTTTTGCAGTATTCCATGGGTTTTGGTATGTTCTGCTACTGTTTTCATTGTGTCAAGGAATTTTATATTTTCTGTCTAATTTCTTTTTTGACCCATTGGTCTTTCAATAGCATTTTGTTTAATTTCCATATATTTGTACAGTTTCCAAACTTTCACTTGTTATTGATTGCTAGTTTTATTCTGTTGTAGTTGAAAAGATGCTTGATATGATTTCAGTTTTTAAAAATTTTGTTGAGACTTGATTTTTATCTAACATGTGGTCTAACCAGGAGAATGGTCCATGCACTGATGAGAAGAATGTATATTCTGCAGTTGTTGGATGTAACATTCTATAAATGTTTGTCAAGTTCATTTGGTTTATTCTGTAGTTTAAATCCAATATTTCTTTGTTAATTTTTGCCTAGCTGATCTCTCCAATGCTTAGAGAGTTGTACTGAAGTCCCCAAATATTATTGTATACAGTGTCTGTCTCTTCTTTTAGATCCAATAATATTTGCATTAATATCTGAGTGCTGCAATATTGGGTGCATGTATATTTACAATTGTTATATCTTCTTGCACAACTGATTGTTTTACCATTATATGTAATAGTTCATTTTCTGTTTCTTATACCATAATCTCTAAAACTAGCAATTTATAATAAAACAAAATTTATTTCTCACAGTTTTGAAGGCTGGGAAGTACAATGTCCAGGGAACACTTCCTGGTGAGGGCCTCCTTCTTGGTGGGGAGTTTATACCAAGTCATTTGGCAACACAGGGTGTCACATGGCAAGAATGGTATGAAGAAAAGAGTTAACATGATCACTTGCTCTCTTTTTAAAATTATCAGAACCACTCCCTTATAATCTTTACACCGTTAAGCCATTACACCATAAATGGGTCAATTCATTCATAAGGGTACAGTCCTCAGGAACCAATCACCTCTTAGAGTCCCCAGCTTTCAAATACTGCAATCAAATTTTCCACCATCTTAACACTGTTAGAATGAGGTTCAAACTTCAATAAATTTAGGTGGGGGAACATTGAATCTAGAGCAATTGTATAATGTCCTTGTCTCCTTTCATATTTTTTGGTTTAAAGTCTATTTTATCCTATATAATTACAGGTACTCCTTCTAATTTTTGGTTTCCATTTGCATGACATATCTTTTTCTGTGATTTCACTCGGTCTATGTGTGTCTTTACAGGTGATGTGAGTTTGTTTTATGCTGCATATACTTGGATCTTTTTTTAATCAATTCAGCTAGTCTATATCTTTTAAACAAGAATTTAATCCATTTGTATTCAAGGTTGTTATTGTAAGTTAACACCTTACTCCTGATATTTTCTTAATGTTTTGTATATCTTTTGTTCCTTCCTTTGTCTTGTATTGTCTTTGCTACTAAGTGTTTTCTTTTTTTAGTGATAAGATATAATTTATTTTTCCTTCTCATTTGTGTTTCTGCTGTACCAGTAAGTTTCATTCTTTTGCATATTATAAAAATGGTAGTTTTGTTCTTTTGATTCCAGATTTAGGACCCTTTTGAGCATTTCTTGTAGGGCCAATCTAGTGGCTATGATTTCCAACAGCTTTTGTTTGTCTGGGAAAAATGTTATTTCTCTTTCATTTCTGAAGGATAGCTTTGCTGGGTGTAATATTCTTGACTGCCAGTGTTTTCTTTCAGTAATTTGAATATATCAACCCACTCTTTCCTGACCTGTAAAGTTTCTGTGAAGTAATCTGTGGTTATTCTGATGGGATTGTATTATAGGTGATGTGAAGCCTTTCTCTTGTTGTTTGAGATTTTTTTCCTTTGTCTTTGAATTTTGGCAATTTGACTACAATGTGTCTCAAAGAGGACCTTTTTGGGCTAAACCTCTCCAATTATCTTTTTGCCTCTTGAATCAGTAAGTACATATTTCTCCCAAAACTTGGGAATTTTTCAGCTGTTACTTGATTACATAGGTTTCTAATGCCTTTTACCTTCTTTGTTCTTCATGAAGAGCCATAATATAGATGTTTGCACAGTTAAAATTGTCCCATAGATTTTGTTGGCTTTCTTCATTTTCTTCATTTTTAAAATCATTATTATCATTTTTTGTTTCACTGGCTTTCTTCAGAAGATCTGTCTGCATGTTCAGAAATTTCTTCTTCTGCTTTATTTAGCTTGTTGCTTAAGCTCTAGGTTGTATGTTCTACATCATTTAATTAATTCTTCAGTTCTAAGATTTGTGCATGGCGCTTTTTAAAGATATCTATAACTTTGTTTAATTTCTTCTTCAGTTCATTTGTTTTATTATTATTATTATTAACATTATTGTTATTATTATTATTTCATTTTCTATCTATCTGTATTCTCTTACATCTCATTGAGTTTGTTTAAGATTATTATTTGTAATTACTTTTTAGGCATTTTACAGACTTTCTTTTCTTTCGGATCTGGTAATGGTGAATTATCGTATTCCTTTGGGAGTGTCATAATTCTTTTTCTATTGATTATGAATATTCATGAGATACAGAGCTGGTTGTCACCCCTTTTGTCCAAGATGTGAAGGTGAGATCCCACTGGCAGCTTGCTCATTACCACAAATTACCTTTGCACCCTGTGTCCCCAACCCAATTATCCCCCACTCCTTCCCCCTCCCCCTCTCTCCACTCCCACTCCACTTTGTATCCTAAGGTATGTTCTCTCCCTCTGCAAGTCCTACACAACACTGTGGTCTTTCTTTCCTTCCTTCTTTCTCTGTTAGTTTCCACTTATGAGTGACTACATGTGGTATTTATCCCTCTCTGCTTTGCTTATTTCACTCAACGTAAGTTTCCAAGCTCATCCTTGTTGTTGCAAATAGGAGAATTATAATTCTTATGATTTTTTTTAAAATTTTATTTTGTCTATATACATTGTGGTTGATTATTGTTGCCCCTTACCAAAACCTCCCTCCCTCCTCCCTTTCCTCCCTCCCACCCAACAATGTCCTTTCTGTTTGCTTGTCGTATCAATTTCAAGTAATTGTAGTTGTTATATCTTCTTCCCCGCCCCCCAGTGTTTTTTTTTTTTGTGTGTGTGTGTGTGTGAATTTATTTATTAATTTTTAGGTCTCACCAATAAGTGAGAACATGTGGTATTTCTCTTTCTGTGCCTGACTCGTTTCACTTAATATAATTCTCTCAAGGTCCATCCATGTTGCAAATGGCAGTATTTCATTTGTTTTTATAGCTGAGTAGTATTCCATTGTGTAGATGTTTTTCATACCCTGTATTTATGTCTGATCATCTGTTGGAACAGTTGCTTCTTCTAGTTTTCTGGAATAGCTCTTGACGGGAGAGACTCTTTCCTGTAGATGTGTTCTGTAGTGTAAGTCAGGTAGGGTGCTTTAGGTTGGGTTGATGAGTTCAGCAGTGTAGTCTCCATGCTATTTCTTTGACTGTATTCAATGTCAGAGATGTCTGTGACTGCTTTTGTGGCTTAGGCACTGGGGAGTTTGGTAGCTGCTTGCTGGAGTTAGTGACACTGGGCTGGGTTGCTGGTGCTGTAAGCAGGATCTAGATCTCCTGGGAGATGTGCTAGTGTGCTCAGTTGTTCCTTGGATGAAGTAGGTAACAATGTCTCGGGTTGCGGGGGTCACTGTCAAAACTTCAGGGATTTGGGAGAGGTGCTGTGGCAATCAGCTGTTCCTCTGCTACAATGGGCAATTTTGCCCATGTAGCAACATTGACATTCTTCAGCTGACATTCTTCAGCTCCTCAGCTGCAGTGTTTAACCCTGGCAGGAGGTTTCTGGGGCTGTGGCCAAAACTCTGACTTCTGGGAGAGGTGTTGGGCATTCTGCAGCTCTTCAGATGGAATAGGCTACACTTGGATAGGTACTGGGGGTCTTTGCAAGGTTTCAGGCTGTTGGAAGAAGTGTTGTGACACTCTGCATCCCTTTAGCTGGAGCTGGCAAACCTGGCAGTCTTGCTGATGCTGTGTCCAGGAGTCCGTGTCTCCAAGATAGGCTCTGGGGTGCTCTGCAGCTGTTAAGCTTACCTTGGTAACCCTGGGAGGGATTTCTGGGTTTGTGGCCAGGATCTGGGTGACAATGAAGTGTTTGGAAGCTCCTCAGGTGGGTAACTGTGGGTAGGGTTGCTGGGGCATCAGATAGAACCCTGGGCCCCTATGAGAGTCCCTGGGGCACTCTGAAGTTACTCAGATAGAGTTGGTGACCCTTAGTAGGGTCACTGGTGCCTCCACTGGGATCTCAGACACTTATGAGAGATACTGGCTGTGT
Organism: Galeopterus variegatus; assembly: GCF_000696425.1. Lineage (NCBI taxonomy): Eukaryota > Metazoa > Chordata > Mammalia > Dermoptera > Cynocephalidae > Galeopterus > Galeopterus variegatus. Next base: position 27,643 of record NW_007735803.1, on the reverse strand, counting down.
GTATCTCTGAAGATGAAGTGGGAAACACTAGGTAAGGTCACTGGTACCTTGGGTGGAACCCTGCACCTCTAGGAGACCTACCAGGGAGCTCTGCAGCTTCTCAGCTGGAGTTGGCCACTGATGTGTGGGTGGTGCCTTGTGCACCCAAGTGAGATGCTGTGGCATTCTTCAGCTCCTCAGCTGGGGTGAGTGGCCCAGACTGGGATTATTGGAGCTACAGATGGGATTCTGTGCCACTAACAGATGTGCACTTATACTCCACAGCTTCCCAGCTTGAGTGATTGGCTCTTGGTGGGTTTGCCAGAGCCACAGAGGGATTCTGTGCCCCTGGGAGAGGTGCACACATGCTTTATTGAAAACAGCAAGGTCACCAGAGGTGGCAGAATGCCCCAATCAGTTGGCTCTCATCTCTGGAAAGTGCAAAGACTGGCTCCCTCTGTTGTGGGGCTGGACCCTAAACCTCCTGTTCCCAGGGGTTCAGGGTGCCACATTGGCTCAGGAGCCGCAGTTGTGGTATGATGAGAGAAGCTTAGGGCTGTGGAGATGCCAGGGCTATTGGGCCCACAAGAAAAATGCACTCTGGTATTGACTACAATCCCCAAATTGTCACATCTTACAGCAGCCCAGGACCCAGGGGATGAGAAGTTCAGCATGAACTCCCTACTTGGATTAGTGCTGTCACATAGGCTCCAAGCAGCTCCTCACACAGGGTTCACAGCCTGCAGTGGCCATGAAGCACTCTTGTAGCTCGGATTGCAGGCATCTCAGGTGAATGCAGACTGCTGTGGTTTTTCCTAGCCTATTTTTTCCCCACAGCATGCAGTCTCTCCTGGCTCTGAGCCGATAGTGGTCAGTCACTTCATCTGTCTTTCTATGCTGCCATCATGAGTTTCTGAACCTCAGAACATCTTCTTTACACTTTTGCTGAATTCCAGTGTTTTCTCCCAGAACCTTTTCTTTCTTTCTTTCTTTCTTTTTTTAATTTTAATTTTTTTTTTTTGTCTTTTTCATGACCAGTAAGAGAATCGCAACCCCTGGCTTGGTGTCACCCGCACCGCACTCAGCCAGTGAGCGCACCGGCCATCCCTATATAGGATCCGAACCCGCGGCGGGAGCGTCGCTGCACTCCCAGCGCCACACTCTCCAGAGTGTGCCACCGGGCCGGCCTTCTCCCAGAACCTTTTCTACATGTGACTTTCCACTTGCTGCATTGGACATTCCTTGCTTCAGAGGCAAGAGTTGGGTGCCCCTAGTTACCTGTCTGTGTGCAGACTTCTATTCTAGAAATGTACCTTTTTAACAAGTGGTTTTCAAACTACTCTCAGATTATTTGGCAGTGGCTCAGGAGTACTGCAATGAGAAAATATTTTCTGCCAAATACTGAAGATTTGAACTGCCCATTCATTGCTTTTACCTATATAATAAATATAGAGGTATTAAAAAACTTATATAGATTTTCATTTAAAAATTAAACAAAGTTTTCATGGCTTAAAACATTTTGTAATTACTTTAAGAAAACTTATTTTTTATTAATTTTTTTTTTAAATTATCATTATATGATGTAGTTGATTTTCATAGACGTTTACCAATTTCTCCCTTTCCCTACTTCCTCTCCACCTTTCCCACCCCCATCAACATCAATTCTGTCCTCTTCACTTAACAAGTTCAAGGAATTATCATGATTGTTGTGTCTTTTTTCCCTATTTATTTATTTATTTTTAATAGCTCCCTCTTATAAGTGAGAATATGATGTATTTCTCTTTCTTTGCCTGGTTTATTTCACTTAATATAATTTTCTCTAAGTATATCCATGTTGCTGCAAATGGTACTATTTCATTCTTTTTTATAGGAGTGTAGTATTCTGTTGTGTAGATATACTACATTTTCCTTATCCAATCATACAATAATGGGCATTTAGGCTGATTCAGACTCTTGGCCACTGTAAATAGAGCTGCAATAAATGTGGGAATACAAGTATCCCTTCAACATGATGATTTCCACTCCTTTGGGTATATACCCAGCAGTGGGGTTGCTGTGTCGTATGGTAGCTCTATCTGTAGTTGTTTTTGGAATTTCTGTACACTTTTTCTTAATGACTACACCATTTTAGAGTCCCACCAGCAGTGTAGGAGGTTTCTCCTTTCTTCACATCCTTGTAAGCATTTGTTATTCTCAGTCTTTTGGATATTAGCCAGCCCAACTGGAGTGAGATGATATCTCAGTGTGGTTTTGATTTGTATTTCCTGGATGCTGAGCAATGTAGAGCATTATTTCATTTGTCTGTTGGCCATTCATATCTCTTCCTTTGAGAAATGCCTATGCAACTCCTATCTCCATTTTTTCAATTGGTTAAAAAATGGAGATAGAGTCTGTTTGCTGTTAAGTTGTTTGAGTTCGCTGTATGTCTTCAATATTAAACCTTTGTCGGATGCATATTTTGCAAATATTTTCTCTCACTCTGTTGGTTATCTTTTCACACTGTTAATTATTTCTTTTGCTGTGAAGAAGCTTTTTTAGCTTGATATAATACCGTTTGTTTATTTTTCCATTGAGTCCCTTGCTTTGGGGTTCATAGTCATAAAATCTATGTCTAGTCCTACTTCTGAAGTGTTCCCTCTATGTTTTCTTTTGGGAGTTTTATACTTTCAGGACATATATTTAATTGTTTAACCCATATTGAGTTCATTTTGGAATAAGGTGAGAGGTATGGGTCTATTTTCATTCTTCTATATATGGATATTCAATTATCTCAACATCATTTATTAAGAGGCAGTTTCTTCCCCAGTGTGGGTTCTTGGTGCCTTTGTCAAAGATGAAATGGCTGTAGATATATGGGCTGATTTCTAGGTTCTCTATTCCGTCCCATTAGTCCATGTGTCTGTTTTTATGACAGTACCATGGTGTTTTGGTTGCTGTAGCTTTGTAGTATAGTTTGAAGTCAGGTACTGTAATGCCTCCAGCATTATTTTTCTGCTCAGGATTTCTTTGTCTATATGGGGTCTTTTGTTGTTCCATATGAATGTTTGGATTGTTTTTTCCATTTCTGTGAAGGATGTCATTGGAATTTTGATGGGGATTGCATTGAATTTGTAGATCACTTTGGGCAGCATGGACATGTTCATAATGTTAATTCTTCCAATCCAAGAGCAAGGAATATTTTTCCATTGTCTTGTGTCCTCTTTAATTTCTGTAAACAGTGATTTGTAGCTGTCATCGGAGAGACATTTTGTATCCTTAGTAAACTTTAGACCTAGATATATTTGTGTGTGTGTGTGTGTGTGTGTGTGTGTGTGTGTGTGTGTGTGACTGTTTAAAATGGGCTAGCTTTCTTAACTTTTCTTTGTGCTAGTTCATTGTCGGAGTATAAAAATGCTACTGATTTATGGATGTTAATTTTGTATCTTACAACATTGCTGAAATCATTTATCAACTCTAAGAGTTTTTTATAGAGTCCTTAGACTGTTCTGTATATAGGATCATGTCATCTGCAAACAGGGAAAACTTGACTTCATCTTTTCCAATATGGATGCCTTTTATTTCTTTCTCTTTCCTGATTTCTCTTCCTAGTATTTTCAATACCATGTTGGATAGGAGTGGTGAGAGTGAGCATTCTTGTCTTGTTCTATTCTTAAAGGAAAAAATTTCCACTTTTTTCCATTCATGATGACATTGGCAGGAGGTTTGACATATATGGTATATTAGCCCATTTTTGTTACTTATAACAAAATGCTTGGAACTGGGTAATTTATAAAGAAAATTAAATTTATTGCTTACAGTTTCTGAGTCTGGGAAGTCCAAAGTCCATCTGGTGGTCGTGACAATGACCCAGAGGTCTCACATTGCAAAATGGTGGAAGCAGAGAGCAAGAGAGAGAGAGAAAGACAGACTCTCCTTTTCTTTTAAAGCCCTTAGAACTACACCCCTGACCACCATTTCTAATCCATTACCTACTGTATGCTCCTACAATCCAATCACCTCTTCAAGGCTCCACCTTTCCATTACCATATTAGGATTGCCCACCCTCTTAGCAGTCACAGTGGGGGCTCAGTTTCTAATACATAAAACATGGGGAACACAATTCAAGCTTCAATGAGTTTTGGTGGACATAATTCAATCTACTACATATGGCTTTAATAGTGTTGAGATACTTTCCTTCTATACCTAATTTGTTGAAAGTCCTTATCATGAACGAATGTTGAATTTTGTCAAATGCTTTTTCAGCATCTATTGAGATAATCATATGATTTTTCTCTATGATTTTCTTTGTTGTGGCATAGCGCATTTTATGACTTGTCTCTGTTGAGCTATCCTTGCATCCTTGGGATGAATCCCACTTGATCATGATGTATAATTTTATGTATGTGTTGCTGTATTGCATTACCTAATACTTTGTTGAGGATTTTTGCATCTATATTTTTCAAAGGTATTGGCCTGTAGTTGTCTTTTTTGTTGTATCTTTGTCTAGTTTGGGTATCAGGCTGAAGATTGCCTCATAGAATAAGTTCGAGTGAATGACCTCTGTTTCAATTATTTGGGATAGTTTCTACAGAATTGGTATTAATTCTTCTCTAAATGTTTGCTAGAATTCAGCAGTGAAGACAACTGCTCCTGGGCTTTTCTTTGTCAGGAGACTGCTGATTACGGCTTTAATCTCTTTGATTGTTATTGGACTGTTCATGTTTTTGTGTCTTCTTGTTTCAGTGTTGGTAGTTTGTGTGTGTTCAGAAATTTATCCATTTCATCGAGATTTTCAAATTTGTTGGCAAGTAGCTGTTTACAATAGTCAGTAATGATTCTTTGTATTTCTGAGGTATTGGTTGTAACATCTCCGTTTTAATTTCTAATTTTCTTTATTTGTGTCTTCTTTCTTCTCTGTTTTAGTTATCCTAGATAATGGCTTGTCTATTTTAGTTGTCTTCTGAAAAAATCAACTTCTTGTTTCATTGATCTTTTGTATTCTTTTTGGGGTTTTTGTTTCATTTAGTTCTGCTCTAATCTTAATTACTTTTTTCCATCTACTAACTTTGGGGTTGGATTGTTCTTGATTTTCTAGCACTTTGAGATGAAGTGTTAGGTTGTTTCCTTGCCATCTTTCCATTCTTCTGAAGTAAGCATTTATTGGGAAGTACTTCCCTCATACTACTGCTTTTGCAGTTTCCCACAGGTTTTGGTATGATGTGTCATTACTTTCATTAGTTTCAAAAACTTTTTTGATTTCCTGTTTAATTTCTTCTTTGACTCATATGTCATTCAGTAGAATGTTGTTTAATTTCCGTGTATTTGTATACTTTCTAGAGTTTTGTTTGTTATTGATTTCTAGTTTTAATCCATTGTGGTCTGTGAAAAAACATTGGTGTCTATCTCTTTCTTTTGGTATGATAGTGTTTGCTTTATGTATCTGGCTGTTCCAATGTTGGATTTATATATATTTATGATTGTTGTGTCTTCTTGCTTGGTAGATCCCTTTATCATTGTATAATAGCCTTCTTTATCTCTTTTTATGTTTTTTTTGTTGTTGTTGTTTAAAATCTATTTTAACTGCTATAAGAATAGCTACTCCAGCTCATTTTTTATTTCTATTTGCATGGTATATCTATTTCCATCCTTTCACTCTTAGTTTATGTGTATTTTTACAGATGAGGTGAGTCTCTTGAAGACAGCATATTGTTGGGCCTATTCTTTTTAATCCATTCAGTCAGCCTGTGTTCTTTGAGTGGGGAATTTAATTCCTTTGCACTAAGAATTATTTTTGAGAGATGCTGATTTACTCCTGACATTTTATTGATTTTTTTGGATGTTTTACATATATTTTCTTCCTTCCTTTCCATTTTACTGTTTGTCTTTTGTGTTTGTTTGTTTCTTGAGATAGTAGATAAACTTTTTTTCTCTTTAATGTTTGCATTTTTGCTTTACTGGTGGTTTTTGCTCTTTCTTGAGTATTCATGGTAATGAGGCATTATTTTTCAGGTACCAGGCGCAGTACTCCATTGAGAGTTTCTTATAATGCTGGTCATGTCATGGTGATCTCCCATAGTTTTTGTTTGTCTTGGAAATACACTATTTGTCCTTCATTTTGGAAGGATAGCCTTGCTGGGTATAATATTCTTGGCTGGCAATTATTACTGGTTTGAATATATCATTCCATTCTCTTGTGGCTATTAGGGTTTGTGATGAAAATCTGCTGCTAGTCTGATAGGGGCTCCATTATAGGTGACTTGACACTTTTCTCTTGCAGCTTTTAAGATTCTCTCTCATCTTCAAGCTTTGCCAATTTGACTATAATGTGTCTTTGAGAGAAACTTTTTGGGTTGAATTAGTTTGAGGAGTTTTGAGCCTCCTGCATCTGAAGATCTGTATCTCTCCCTTTACCTTGGATGTTTTCTGCTGTTATTTCATTGAATGTGTTTTCAATGCCTTTCCCTTTTTTCTCCCCTTCTGGAACACCCATGATTCAGATATTTGAGTGCTTCAGGTTGTCTTCTCTCTTAGTTTTTCTTCATTTTTTAAAAATCTTTTTTTCTTTTTTCCCAGCAAAGTCATTTCAGAAAGGCCATCTTCAAGATCAGAAATTCTATCTTCTGCTTGTTCTGGCCTGCTGTTTCAGCCCTCTGCTTTTTTGTTTTTGTTTTTTTCTTTTTTATTTCATTGAATGACTTCTTCAGCTCTACAAATTATACTATGTTCTTTTTCTGGGCATTAATTTATTTGTACATTTCCTCTTTCAGGTCCTGTATACTTTTTCTAATTTCATTGTGTCATCTAATTGAGTCCTTTTGTATTTCATTGAGTTTCCTTGGAAGCATTGCTCAAAATTCCTTTCCAGTCATTTCAATGATTTCCTGTTTTATGAGATCTAGTATTTGAGAATTATTATATTCTTTTGGTGCTGTCATATTTTCTTGTTTTTTTTTTCATATTTCTAGTATCTCTTTGTTCGTGTTTGGTCATCTGGTAGAGAAGTTACTTTTTCTAGTACTCTGGAGTGGGGTTAGCAGAGAGGGAGTTCTTCTTGCAGATGTGTTTTATAATGACAGTTGAATAGGGTTTTTTAGTATTGGTCTCAGGTAGATGCCATAGTGTAGTCTCTGTGTAGGTATTTTGGCTGAATTCGGTTTTGCAGTTGTGTGAGAGTGCCTCTGTGACTTAGTCGCTGGGACACATTATTTTTTTGCTGAGGTTGGTGACACTATATTGGTTCATCAGAACATGGGAAAGCTCTCATAATTTGGGGCATAATGCCTTGGAGTCTTGTTACTCTTACGTTGTAGTGGGTGTTCCTGGGTGGGACTGCTAGCACCCTGACTAGCTCACCCTATCTCTGATGGGTGCACTGGAGTATACTAGTATTCACTGATTTGAATGAGTGACTCTGGATGGGTTTTCTCTTTTTTCTTTCCTCTTTCTTTGAGCTCTGCTGATGACTCTCTTTCTATGCCAATGAGTGGTCACCAGGTAATCTATGAGGTAGTGATGGCTGCTCTTGTGGCAATAAGCCATCCTTGTGGCAGTAGTTACTGTGGCAGTGGCTGTCATGGCTCACTTGGTCTGCACTGGCTTCTGCAGGAGTGGCAAGGGGTGTTGCTCATGTATAGGTGCCTGTCAGTCCAGTGAGGCTTCTGCAGCAGCTGGGTGGGCCACTCAGGTGTGGATCCTTGTTTGCCTGGTTCTCATAGGGTTATTACCATTAAACCTTGCCATTAATTTTGTCATTGTAATAAACAAACAAAGTATCTTACACTGACAGCAAGATAGTGTTGTTTCTAAACTGTACTCTACTGGTGAAAAACCAGAAATGATCCTTTTATCAAGACATATAACATGAGATAATTGCTACTTTGTTCAACATAGGAAATCTTCTGAAAGGCCATCTAGTAGAAAGAAATTGACTTTTTATTCTGAAAAATCTGACTCCTAAAGCAGACTGCCTTTTTTTGGATAAAGTAAAATAGTTCAAATATCATACACTTTTTTATTCAAAACTATGCATGTTATAACATGTCATTAAATACAGTATTTCAAAAGGTAATATGCAGGTTATTTTCGTTATCTATTGCTGCTTAACAAATTACCCCAAAACTTAATAGTTGCAAATGACAAACATGGGGCTGGCCAGTTAGCTCAGTTGTTTAGAGCATGATGCTGATAACACCAAGGTCCACGGTTTGATCCTTGTATTGGGCAGTTGCAAAGAAAAAAAAAAAAGAAAAAAGAAAAAGGAAGAAAGGAGAAAAAATTAAAATGATGAACATTTATTATTGTACATACTTTCTGAGAGTCAGTTATCTGGAAGCATCTTAACTGGGTAGATCTGGCTCAGGGTCTTTCTTGAGACTGTAGTAAGACTGTTGGCTGGGGCTACAGTCATCTCAAAACTGAAGAATCTACTTCCAAACTTACCACATGGTTGTTGACTGGCCTCTGTTCTTTGAGAGCTGTTGGTAAAAAGTTTTACTAATTAATTAATTCATTCATCAATTCATGAGCCTCACCATAGAGCTACCTATAGTACAACAAAGAGTCAAGACAAGGTGTGAGAAAGGGAGAAAGAATACCAGCATGTGAGGATCACTGAGGTCATCTAGAAAGCTGACTACCACACCGGGTCTCAGAAATTACTTAGCCAATTCTAGTACAAAAATTCTCAGAAAACATTTCAAATGTCCCCTTGCCTTAGCGTAAAGTATTCAAACTTTTCAGAACACAAGGTTCTTTATTATCTCCTTTAATTCTATGGGAATATACTATTAAAACTATCCTCACTAACCCATTCTATGTTTGTATGCCCCAATGGTCAAGAGAATCTTCTTATATTAAATGTTAATTTCATCTGTGTTAACTGGAGAGCACTTTGTGTTTTATAAGAATTCATACTGGTTAGAAAATGTGCTCAAGTATAATTTCTACTTTGCTTCAAAGCTTAAGGTGTTTTATCATTATAAATTTTTAAGCAAATAAAAAACCAAACAACCAACTGAAGGGATGAAATTATAATAAAAAAGTGTTTCATTGAGAGTGTTTCTGATGCCTTCTATTCCTATTTTACTGGTATCATTAGAGAAAAGTGAATAGTTTTGACTCATACTCCACTAACCAGTATAGTCAACTCAGAGTTTTTGTGCTGATGCTACCAATCGACTTTTACTAGTACACAAAGCACAGTTAGATATTAAAAACATATTTGCACATTGTGTTCATTGTTTTCACTGAGTTTAATTTGAAGATGCTTTATGATCTTAGAAAGTTTGGTTCATCAACACAACTAGAATGGCATAACCTTCAAGTGTCATTGGAGCACTTTTTTGATTTAAGGCCTATAATTTATAGGCTTTGGAGAAGAGCATTGTAGCAACTATGGTGGCCTGTTGTTAATAGCATGTGGGCAATTTATGGTAAAGAAATGAAAATCAATGATAAGTTCAAAACACAACCATTAGCTATTAACATTTTCTGTTGTAGATGAATATCCCTGGGCTGAGCATGGCTCATTTATTTCCAGTATTCTCTGTTCTCTTGTCATGGGTTCTGTTTTATATTGTTATTTTCTTAGTCCTCAATCACAGAATTGTTCTGAACAAGAGATTTTGGCAGATAAACACATTCTTTAAATTATTCACTTCGTGAAGCAATCACATGACAGATCTAGAATATAGTAGATATTTTATGTTGAGGAGTTTACTTAAGTTTTGTTTTAAAGAATTACATTATACTATATGTTCAGGTACACTACAGGTCAGTGCATTGCTTGTGTGCATATAATGGTGTGTAAGGGCATATTCCTGTACTACAAAAATGTCCCTGATACCAGAAATTATAATTGGATTTACTGTCGAAAATTGACCAGTGTGATAATGAAATTGAGGTTTTTAATGAACATGTTTAAAGAAGGGTTAAACAATTCTTTTAACCCTTATTGAAAAACAGTTTAAGTATTAATTTAATTCCATACTTTTAAAGTCAAAAAACTGTAATGGAATTGCTGATTTAGAACTTGCAAGGGCTTGGAGGTCATTAATGTTTTTAACATGAATGATTATTATACAAGAGAGTGGAACTAGGTATATTAAAATGGTAGGAGACTAGATGACTTGCAAATAAACCAGATTCTAGATGTTAGCTCATTGAATAGGTTTGTTAGCAAACACACACACACACACACACACACACACACAGAGAGAGAGAGAGAGAGAGAGAGAGAGAGAGACTTAACACTGCTCTCACTTTTAAAAACTAAAACATAATTAAATATAAGGTTCAAATCTGCAGGGAATACACTTATGTATAAGTATAACTCATGTGTCTTGTGTTGACTTGGAGGAGAGTGCCCCGGAATAAAATTAATCAACTTTATATATTATCAATTAGTTAGGGCTTTTAGATTATCATTTCCATTCTAATAGCCAGATAATATGAAAACTTAAAGACAGTATAGTATAGGCTGCCCACAATCCCCAGCATGCACCAAGGTGAGCAGAGCCCTGCAGACCTTCAGGGACCCAGACTCCAGCCACAGAAAGCCCTGCTCACTGCTGGAAAATGAGCCAAGGTGTAGTACCATGGCTACCACCACATGTACTGTCACTGCAATAATGGTTCACCACCATAGTAGCAGCCAGGGCCACACTACAGACAACCTGCTGCACATTCAACTACATTGATATAAGAAGAGTCACCAGCTAAACTTGCAAACAGAAGAGGAAATCTTTATCCTCATAGCCAACTCCAGAATAATAGAAGTAAGTCCTCTCCCAGATGACCAAACAGCAATAAAATGTACTAGAACTACAAGTGAACTAGAAGATATGACAAAACCAACACAATAAAGTAATGCTCAAAAACCAGACCCCATGGAACAATGAACCCTTGAAATGTACAGAAAGGTATTCTAAGGAATGATCTTAAGAAAACTCAAAGAGATAAGAGAAGACTCAATAGAGAACACAAGAAAACAAGAAAAAAAAATAGCCAGAATATGAGAGAGGAAATTTGCAAAGAGATTAATACCTTAGAAAAGAATATAGCAGAACTCCTAGAAACGGAAGATTCACTCAGAGAAATATAAAACACAACAGAGAGTTTGAGTAGCAGGCTAGAGCAAGCAGAATAAAGAATTTCAGTTCTTGAACATAGCCTTTTTGAAATAACACAGGCAGACAAAAGAAGGAAAAATGAATTAAAAATAATGAAGAAAATCTAAGAGAGCTAGCAGACAACATCAAGTACTCTAATATACGAATCATGGGTATTCCAGAAGAGGAGGAGAAAAGAAAAGGTGCTGAAAACTTACTCGAGGAAATAATGACACAAAGCTTCCCAGGTGTGGGGATAGATTCAGACTTTCAGATCCAGGAAGCCCAAAGGTTCCCAAACAGATTCAATACAGAAAGATCTTCTCCAAGACACATTTTAATCAAATTTGAAAGCACAAACACAAAGAAAGAATTCTATAAGCAGCAAGAATAAAACATCAAGTCATCTATAAGGGAAATCCCATCAGGCTAATAGCAGACATGCCAGAAGAAAGCGGGATGATATATTCAAAATACTAAAAGAAAAAACTTGTCAGCCTGGAATTCTATACCTAGCCATGCTCTCCTTCAGAAAAGAGGGAGAAATAGTGTATTTCCCAGACAAACAAAAATTTTGGGAGTTCACCACCACACAACCAGCCCTGCAAGAAATTCTCAAGGAAGTCCTCCATCTGGAATCTGAATAATGATGAACACTATCACAGACACACAAGAAATAGCAAAACCTGTTGTTTAAACAAAAATGCAAGCAAGAAATAGAAGCTAAATCATGCCATGTCAAATTTCCAACTAACATTGAAGAAAAGAAATAAAAGGGTAAGTAATGAACAAAAGATATTTAAAACATCTAAACAAAAATCAATTAAATGACAGGAGTTAAACAATACCTGTCAACAACAACCCTAAATGTGAATGGATTAAACTCTTCATCCAAAAGAGACAGATTGACTGATTGGAATAAAAAGCTAGACCTAGGTATGTGCTGTCTTCAGGAGACTCACCTCACTTGTGAAGACACACACAGATTAGAAGTGAAGAGATAGAAAAAGATATGCCATGCAAATGGAAACCAAAAATGAGCAGGAGTAGCTATTCTTATATCAGATAAAATAGACTTTAAACAGGAAAACCATAAAAAGAGACAAAGAAGGCCACCTTATAAGGCCACATTATAATGAAAAAGGTGTATATCCAGCTAGAAGACATACCAATCATATATATGTATGCAACCAATGCTCGAGCACCCAGATATATCAAGCAAACTCTCTTAGACCTAACGAAAGAAACAGACCCTAATACTATAACTGTGGGTGGCCTGAACACCCCTATCTCAGCAATGGACAGACCTTCCAGGCAACAAATCAACAAAGAGACTCAGGATTTAAACTACACTTTAGACCAACTGGACCCGGCAGATATATACAGAACATTTCACTCAATAACTACAGAATATACATCCTTCTCATCAGCACATGGAGCATTATCTAGAATAGACCACATTTTAAGACACAAAACAAATATCAGCAAATTTTTAAAAACTGAAATCATTCCAAGTATCTTTTCAGACCACAATGGACTAAAACTGGAAATCGATAACAAGTAAAACCCTGGAAACTGTACGAATACATGGGAACTAAACAATGGGCTCCTGAATAACCTATGGGTCCAAGAAGAAATCTAAAAAGAAATCAAAAAAATTTCTTGAAACTAACTAAAATAAAGATACAATACACCAAAACCGGTGGGATGCTGCAAAAACAGTACGAAGAGGGAAGCTTATTGCAATAAATGCTTACATCAAAAGAATGGAAAGGCTTCAAATAAATGACCTAACACTATGCCTCAAAGAACTTGAAAAACAACAACAATTCAATCCTAAAGGTAGTAGATGGAAATAAATAAGATCAGAACAGAACTAAATGAAATAGAGACCCCCAAAATTATATAAAGATCAATGAAAAAAAAAGTTGCTTTTTTGAGAATATAAATAAAATAGATAAACCATTATCTACGTTAAAACAAGAGACTACTGAAATAAAAAATTCAGAAATGAAAAGTGAGACATTACAACTGATACCACAGAAATACAAAGAATCACTAGAGACTATTATAAACAACTGTATGACAACAAATATGAAAATCTGGAAAAATGGATAAATTTCTGGAGACATACAAACTACCCAGACTGAACCAAGAAAATATAGAAAACCTGAACAGACATATAACAAGCAATGAGATTGGAACAATAAATACCAATCTTCCAACAAAGAAAAGACCAGTTGGGGAAGGATTTACAGCTGAATTCTATCAAACCTTTAAAGAGGAATTAATACCAACTCTCCTCAAACTATTCAAAAAAATTGAAACAGAAGCCATTCTCCCAAACTCATTCAGCATCACCCTGATACCAAAACCAAACTAAGATACAATAAAAAAAAGGAAATTGTAGGCTAATATCCTTGATGAACATAGTTGCAGAAATCCTCAAGAAAATATTAGCAATCACAATTCAGCAAAACATCAAAAAAATCATACACCATGATCAAATAGGATTCATCCCAGGTTTGCAAGGATGATTCAATATATGCAAGTCAATATATGTGATACACCACATCAAAAAAATCAAGGACAAAACCCATATGATTATCTTAATAGACACTGAAAAATCATTTAACAAAATTCAACATCTCTTCATGATAAAGACCCTCAACAAAATAGGTATAGAAAAAAAGTATCTTAACACAGTAAAAACCATCTATGACAAGCCTATTGTCAATTTCATCCTGACTGGGGAAAAACTGAAGACATTTCCCTTAAGAACAGGAACAATACAAGGATGCCCACTCTCACCACTTCTATTTAACATAGTACTGGAGGAACTATCCAGAACAATAAGGCAAGAGAAAGAAATAAAGGACATCCAGACTAAAAAATGAAGTCAAACTGTCCCTATTTTTAGATGACATGATACTATATATAGAAAAACCTAAAGATTCTATTAAAAAATATTAGAGCTGGTTAATAATTTCACTAATGTGAAGAATACAAAATAAATGCCCCCAAATCACTTTCCTTTATATTTTCCAATAATAAGCTAACAGAAAGTGAAATCAAGAAAGTAAGCCCATTTACAACAGTCACGAACAAAATAAAATACCTAGGAATTGGTTTAACCAAGGAAGTGAAGGATCTCTACAATGAGAACTACAAGCTACTACTGAAAGAAATTGAAGAAGACATAAAAAGATGGAAAAACATTCCATGATCTTGGACTGGAAGAATTAATACTGTGAACATGTCCAAAGTGGTCTACAGATGCAATGCAATCTCCATCAAAATACCAATGACATTCTTCACAGAAATGGAGAAAACAATCTTAACATTCATATGGAAAAACAAAAGACTCCAAATACCCAAACGATCCTGAGCAAAAATTAAATAAATAAATATAATATAATATAAAGCTGGAAGCATAACACTATCTGACTTCAAATTATACTACAAAGCTATAGTAACCCCAATAGCATGGTACTGGCATAATTTTTGTAAATTATACATATGATAAGGGATTATTACCCAGAATATACAAGAAACTCATGCAATTACACAGTAAAAAATAAATAAATAAACCAATTTAAAAATGGGCAAAGGAGCTGAATAGACATTTTTCAAAGGAAGATGTACAAATGGCCAATAGGTACATGAAAAAATGCTCAACATCAGTAATTATTCAGGAAAATGCAAATTCAAACTACATTGAGATATCATCTCACCTCACTTAGACTGGTTATATCAAAAATGATGGAGAATAACAAATGCTGACAAGGATACGGGAAGAAGGGAACACCCTTACACTGTTGGTGGGACTGTAAATTAGTACAACCACTATGGAAAACACTATGGAGATTTCTTAAACAATTACAGATAGATCTTCCATACAATCCAGCAATCCCACTTCTGGGTATATACCCAAAGGAATGGTAATCATCATGTTGAAGGGATACCTGCACTCCCACATTTATCTCAGCTCTGTTTACAATAGCTAAGACATGGAACCAACTTATGTGTCCATCGAGGGATGACTGGATAAGGAAACTGTGGTATGTATATATATATATATATATATATATATATATATATTGCAACAACATGGATAAGCTTGGAGAAACTTAAGTTGAATGAAATACGCAAAGCACAGAGGAAAAACTCCAGCATGTGCTCAGTCATATGTTGGAGCTAAGAGAAAAAGAAGGAAGGAAACAAACACCACAGTGGTCCATTGTACTTGCGGAAGGAGAAAGTATACTTAGGATTGAAAAGTGACCTGGAGGAAGGAGAGTGGTGGAGGGTTGTCAGATATTAATTGGGTGAGGGATGTGAAGTATAATCACAATTTGTGGTAATGGGCATGCTGCCAGTATTGTTCTGGCCATCACATCTTGGACACAAGTGGTGATGGTTAACTTTGTACCCCATGAATATTTATAACCAATAAAATAAATAAATAATAAACAAACAAATAAATAAATAAAAAAGCAGCCAGTATAGTATACGTTCTAACTTCTTGCTTTAGTTATGTATATGAAATTTTGGTTTGTGGAAAAATACAGGCACATTTGACAAATGAATGGCCCAATAGAGTACACTTAGGGCCTAATTCATTGACACAGAACTCCCTGCAGAATAAATAATAGTAAATTTTTTTTAATGTAAGTCAAGAAAAAAGCATGTAGTAACTGCAGTAAATAAAAAATAGTGTAAGTAGATACATTTTTAAAGCATAGGAATGATACAGTAGTATCAAATATCATGAATATCATGGAAAAATAAGATTTTTGAAAGAATCAAGATAAATCAGGTGATACCTTAAGGAGTTAATAGAAATCCGATAAGAAATGAGATCTTCTGACTTTCCTCCATGCCATAAGGCAAAGGTAGCAGATGATTTGTGCATTCATGGAAAAACACAATAGTGTCACCTATTCTATTATCTTCTTTATGGTTAACAATAGTCAAGAGGTAAGTTTCACTATGCAAGAAACAACTGAATACTTGATCAACACCTTTTTCATTAATCCCTCTCTGTGCCCTCAGAGAAACTGTTCATATACTATAATATGTCCAAAAACGGATTATGAATTTCCTTGACAGTACAGTTCTTCCTCCATATCTCAGGGAATCGTAAGTATGCCTTCTCATCCCAAACAATTACCTATGTTAGAGACTCGTGAGACATCTTGGAGTTATTCATCTTCCTTTTCCTTCACCTTTACTTAGTCATGGAAGCGTTTATTCCTTTTCTTAATAATAATAGTTGGCTGTTGATCTACCTCTCTGACTGCTATGCTGGTTTTTTATGTGGACACATATTTTTGTATTCATCTTGGATTAATTCAGTGTTCTTTTCTAGGTGATTAGTTTTTCTAACTCTAAACTCCTTCTGACCTTGTTCACTCCTATGACTTCAATTAAAATTTATATGCTAATGACTCAAAAGTCTGTATATCCAGCCCAAAACTCTGTCTTAAATTTTACACATTCACATCCACTGCCCTTTGAACACATTTGTGGATACAGGGACGTCAAACCTGACATGTCAAGAACTGAGCTCAACATATTTTTTTATTGGTTACGAATGTTCATGAGATACAAAGCTGATTGTCACCCCTCGTGCCCATGATGTGGGGGCCAGATTCATACTGGCTGTATACCCATTACCACAAATTGCATTTGTACCCTGTGTCCCCCACTCAATTATACCCAACATCCCTCCTCCTCCCCCCACACTCCACTTTGCAGCCCACAGAATGTTCTCTCCCTCTGCAAGTCCAACACACTACTGTGGTCTTTCTATCCATCCTTCTTTCTCTCTTAGCTCCCACATATGAGTGAGCACATGTGGTATTTATCCCTCTGTGCTTTGCTTATTTCACTCAACATAAGTTTCTCCAGGTTCATCCATGTTGTTGCAAATGGGAGTACTCCATTCTTTTTTTATGGCAGAGTAGTATTTTACACAATATTTCCACTGCTCTAAAAATCATCTGTTTGCCTATTCATCCCTTCCTCCCCCATAACACCTGTTAACCACTGCTTTCTTTGCTGTCTTTATAGTTTTGCATCTTCCAGAATGTCACATATTTGGAATCATACAGTGTATAGCCTTTTCATATTTCTTCTTTCACCTATATATATATATATATTTAAGATTCCTCCATGTTTTTTTATGGCTTGATAGTTTATTCATTTTGGTGCTGAATAATATTCCTATATCTGAATGTACCACAGTTTATTTATCCAATCACCTAGTGAAAAACATCTTGGTTGCTTTTAAGTTTTGTCAATTATGAATGAAGCTGCTATAAACATTTGTGTCCAGGTTTTTGTGTGTACATGAGTTCTCAACTTATTTGGGTGAATACCAAGGAGAATTATTGCTAGATAGTATGGGTAGAGTATGGATAGTATGGATATATTTTTTTTCGTCCTTTTTGAGACTGGCCGCACCGCGCTCAGCCAGTGAGCGCACTGGCCATCCCCATATAGGATCCGAACCCGCGGCGCGCTGCTGCGCTCCCAGCGCCACACTCTCCCGAGTGTGCCACAGGCTCGGCCCTAGAGTATGGACAGTTTTAAAAGAAACTGCCAAACTGTCTTTCAAAGTGGCTGTATCATCTTGCATTCCTACCAGCAATGAATGAGAGTTCTTGTTGCTCTACATCCTTGATAACATTTTGTGTTGTCAAGTATCTTGGATTTTGGCCATTCTAGTAGGTGTGGAGTGGTATACCATTATTGTTTTAACTTGCAGTTCCCTAATGAGACGTGATGTTGAGCAACTTTTCATATGCTTATTTGTCATTCATATATCTTTTTTGGTAAGGTGTCCAGATTTTTTCTCGTTTTTAAATAGGGTTGTTCATTCTCTTGTTATTGAGTTTTCTTTGTATGTTTTCAATAATAATCCTTTATCACATAAGACTTTTGCAAATATTTGCCTCCCTGTTTGTGGCTTTTATTCTCTTTATTTTGAAGTATATTTTCTTATTCAGATAATGCTGAATTATATATGGTTAACTATGATGAAAACAGCATTTCTTTTTCTCTCTGAAACTCTACCACTTACAAGATGCCTGAAATGTTGTAGGAGGTTGCTCAGCAAGTCTTTATTTCACTGATACTTGAGCATAATCATAAAGTTTTGCCTTATTTTTTTCTTTGTGTTAAATATACCTGATTTTTTCATTTCATTGTTGCCTTTTAAGGCCCAGTTTGAGTATTTTTAATGATTAGGTTATTGCTTGAAAAGTTTTACAGTCAATATTATTTTTATTCTTTTTGTAATTTTCAATTGATTATCTCTTGTTTATTGAGTGTTCTATATAAGTTCTGAGCTATGCCTGGTAGTGGGCTGTGAGAGTCTACCAAAATACTAGATATTGTCCCTGTCCTTAAGATGTTTTAGACACAGGTCAGGACAATAATAGAGTCAAACAAAACAACTGGAAAACTATATAAATAATATAATAATACTTAGTTGAGCAGTTATTATGCAGCAGCACTGTTTTAAGAATTTTATAGGTATTAAGTCATTTAATCATCATATAAAGTAGGTATTATTATTTCCCTTAAAAAGGGGAAACTGAAGCAGAGAGGTATTAAGTAACTAACTCATAGACACACAGCTAATCATTGCTAAAGGTCTGATTTAAACAAAGGCTCTAGAACCTGTATTTTAATTTACTATGTCCAAACCAGTTCTGTTTGGAAATAAGCATATAATTAAGCCTAAACTCCAGAAAGAAATGGAAGTGTGTTCTGCTCCAATTCTGCACTTGTATGACCTTGGTCAAGTTACTTAATTTTTCTGAGACTCAGTTTTCTCATGTGTAAAATAGAAATGATAACACTAAGGAAATGGATGCAATCACCTAAAAAAAGCAGTGTCCAGACAGAAATACAGAAAGCTGAGGACTTTGCTCTTGGATATTCTTGCATTTACTGTAGGAGGAAGAGCCACTACAAAAGTCTGAGAAGGAATGGGAGGTGAAATAAGAGAAGAAAGTGCTCATCGGCTTTGAAAACACAGGAGTGGTTTGCAACTTTGATAGTCTATTTCAATAGAAAGATGAAACAGAAACTAGATAAGAGGGCATAGAAGAGTGCATAGAAAGTGGTTATAGAATGTATAATATGTCTTTTTAGAAGTCAGGTTGTGAAGCAGAGCAGAGGAAAGAGGTACTGGCTAGATTTGTGGTCAAAGGAGAGTTCTTTCAATGATGTGAGATTCCAGAACATATAGATATGAAGAGGTTAACAGTGCATGAGAAAAATAACTAATGGAGTAACCTCCTTGAGAAGGTGAGAGGGGATCTGATCCAGAACTGAAATGAAGAAATTAATTTTTGATACATAGACTGATATAGAGAGACATATTTTTGATAAGAGCAATATTTCCTCCATTGCAGCAAGACACATATAAGAGATGATGGGTGCAGATATGGGGGGGGGGTGTTCATGGAGATAATTGTGGGAATGTAAAGGATTTCCTAACTAAAGGCCACTTTTGTTTCAACAAAGCATAATAAAGTTATCGGTTGTGAGAATATTTGTAGCACTTTTCTGATAAGATTGTTGCAAGATGGACTGCATACATTAATTCACATACAGCAGGTTGTAACATGACTGACACATAATAATTATTGTTAGGATATTTGCTACTGCTCTTATTACAACAATGAAACTTCAGAGAAGTACTTTCTATGGATTTATTCCACAACCTTAGTTTTGTGGTAATAAAGGACGTGGACATAAAGATGTAAAACTAATCCATAAGGAATAAAAGTAGGCATGTCAGAGATTAGAACAGTGGTTTTTAAAGGCTGGGAAAGGTAGGGGAGAGAGGGCGATAGTGAGAGGTTGGTTAATGTATATAAAATTACAGCTAGATAGGAGCAATAAATTCTCATGTTCTATAGCACTGCAGGGTGGGTATAATTAACACTAATTTATTGTATATTTTCAAATAGCTTGAAGAGAAGCTTTTGAATATTCCCAACAAAAAGTAATGATACATGTTTGAAGTGATGGACATGTTAATTACTCTGATTTTATCATTACACATTGTATACATGTTTTGAAATATCACAGTGTACCCTATAAACGTGTACAATTATTATGTGTCAAGTAAAATAATAATAATAATAATAATAATAATAGTAGTAGTAATAATAATAATAATAATAATAATAATAAAAGTAAAAGGTGAAGAAATAAGGCATGACTTATGCTATAGTGAATTGAGTTCAATATAGTTAATCTGGAAAAAAGTGATTTATTGGCTTTCCAAGAGACCAGTGTGATTTAATATGAAAAGTGGTGGAGAGATAGAGTTAATTTCAGGTAAAAGGCATCAGAGATGTGACGACTTCAATGAATGACAAACAGGGGAAGGGAGAAGCAAGCAAATGTTTGTACATCTGTTCTCTGGCCAGTGGTGGCCAGCCCAGTGGGGGCGGGGGAGGGGGAAGATTGCAGAGGAAGCCAGTCGATGTACATTGAACATATGACTGTGCATTTTTCTTATGGTTCCAAGTGCACCTTTCAGGCCATTTTCATACCCTGAAATGTGAAGGGCCAGTAACTCCAGCATGTAACCTACAATTGCTGCCATGGCACTCTCCCATTTTAGGTGGGATCAACACTAAACATGAAGAGAATAAAACTGGAAAAAAGAATTGTATTAGTCCATTTCTCTTGCTTATAACAAAATACATGGAACTGGATAATTTATAAGAAAAACAATATTTATTGCTTACAGATGCTGGAAGCCAAAATCCAGGGAACATAGCTGTAAAGGTCTTGGTGGTGGCAACGGTGATGGCAGGGTATCACATTGCAAAAATTGTGGAGCAGAGAGGAGAGAGAGAGCAAGACAGAGAGAAACAGATTCTCCTCTGTCTTCTTTTAAAGCCCTCAGATCCTGCCCCTCGCCGTCTTTTTTAATCCATTCACTACTGCATGGTCCTACAATCCAATCACCTCTTCAAGGCCTCACCTTTCAATTACCATAATAGGATTTCACACCCTCTTAACAGTCACAGGGGGCATCAAACTACTAATACATAAACCTTGGGGGACACAATTCAAGTTTCAGTGAGTTTGGGGGGGACATAATTCAATCCACTACAAGAAACAGTAGCCCAGAAGAGTGATGAGAGTTTATCCTTTGCCCTCTTGAGCTGCAGTGGAAGGAGACATTGAAAGACTTCAATTGGCTTCCTTTCTGTGAGCACGTATCTGCCGATTACTGCTAATTCAATGTGAGAAACACAGGAGCAGTGATATTATCAAATAGAACTATGATTCTTTTGGCATTAGTCCAAAAACTATTTTTTTCCTAGAGTCCGTTTTGTCAAATTCCTTATATACAGATGTTATTTTTCAGAGCACGTAATAAACATTATTTTTTTAAAGAAGAGAAGAGAATAAGAGTCAGAAATAAGAATATCTCATTTCTGCTTCCATGCTACATCTTTGCAACTACTCCTGAAGAGATACTGTAAATTAGTAAATTTTTTAAGTGTACTTGCAGTGTCTCTTTTATTTCCCTCTATTCAAAGGATAGCCACTGCCCTTAATCTATCTATCAGCTACCTTATCTACCTGTCACCCCAACCAGACTCCATATCAATGGCACTCAGGGATATTCAATATATTGGCCACATTAGAATCACTTCCAGCACAAGTTAAACTACAGATTCTTAGGCTCCACCTGTGAGATACTGAAATAAAATATTCCACATTGGGTCCTAGAAATATGTATGTTTAACAAGTTGATCAGGTGATTGTGATGTGATGACTACATTTGAGAACAAATGCTCAAGGATATCCCATCTTCCAGGAGGCTCATCCTATTAAATTACCTGTAAAATGTCTTCTGGACTAATTTGACAAGCTAATTTGGCACAAAGAAGACCATGGGTGTTAAATGCTTATTTTGTTACCTCTCTCAGCTAATGTATAGAACCATTCAATTACTGAGCCCAATTGAGATAGTAACAGGGGAAATTTCAGGCTACTTCAGTTGTTGTTAAATGAGCCTCATATTTAGGGAAAGGGGGTTGCTTAGTTTACATAGAGGCAGAAAATGAACTCTCAACAACAGTTCTGCTTAAGGACTGCAGATCTTATTTCCTTTTTCTCTTCTAAAACCCCCATACTAGGACCATAGAAGTATTGAATGTGAGAGCACAAAATACATTAAAAAATCATCTAGGTGGATTGCTCTTATTTTGTAGTATGATGAAGCTCAGAGAGAGGGAAGAGTTACCTGCAAAATATTCGTTCCTTGGTAAATCCTAGGATATTTCCAGATTCTATCCAAGTCTAACTAACATTCAGCAAATAAATGATTGATTTTGAATAAGTTTCTATATGTTATGTAAGCACTGCTCCATAAACAGAAGACAGATGATCATTAAGCTTACAGAATATATAATTATAATACCATATACTCTCAGCTTTCCTAATTACTCGCTGTAAGCCGAACTAAAAATTTAAAGCTGTAGGGACATCTAAACCCATTTCTATATTAATTAATTCAGAGATATTGAAAGCTTAACTTCAGGGTCATTTCTACTCAAGAGACATTTTATTTCAGAAAAAAAATCATATTATAATAGAAGCGTATGTGTCCCTACAGCCCAAGATATTGTATAAAAGTGCTAACTACACAGCCAATATTTATATCATTTAACTCTTTAATACAATATAATATTCATCTTACATAAGTAATTTATTATTCTGTAACAAGTGAAAGTAACTCTCAAATATTTCTAATTAAATTCAGGATATAGGTTTCTGTAGTCTCTTCTCAAACAGTTCATTAGTAGTACATCTTAATGTAAATGTTGCTAAATCCATCCCAGAAAGTTTATAGGTGAAGTGAACCACATGAGGTACTGAAAATAGGCAAAAGGATGGACTCCGTTTTAAGAAAGATGAAATGTAGAGACATTTTATATTTAGCTACACATTAAAATTACACAAAAGATGAATATGCATGCAATTTTTATATAATAGATTGCAGAATTTATATAATATATTGTTAGAACATTTTACCATTTTTTCTATTATATTCCAAAAAGTGATTGAAAGAGGCACACAAAAATTACAGGTGCTAAGGATACAACTAAAACCTTAGGGAAGTAAGAGCTAAGAAAAACTAAGAACAGAAAAATATGTACTGGGCAATGCAAACAGAGGGAAAGAAGAATAGCTCTATTAATATCAGTTAAAGCACATTTCAAGGCTGAAAGCTCTAACGAAAACAAAGGGATGTTATGTAATGTTAAAACATAAAATCTACAAAGTAGATATGTACCAAACTTTTATGTAATAAACATATAGTAACCAAAACTATAAAGCAAATGTCTTAGACATATATGGAAAATTTAATTTTAAAATATATATACTATTATAGTGTAATATATCACTCTATCTTTTTGAGAATTTGTCAAATAAAACACATGAGAAATAGGAAAGAATAGAAAGAATTAAACAATTCAGTGAAAAAACATTAATTAACTAATACTTATTTAGAATTATAAATCCAATAAACAGAGAACATATATTCTCTTATGTGCATGAAACATTTATAAAACAAAATAATTGGTTGTGCACGTAACAAACAAAATTGTAAGAAACTACCAAAAAATAGATACATTAGAAGCAAGATTCTCTGATCATAGTTCAAAAAACAGAAAACCAGATACTGGCAATAAAAATATAAAAAATTTTAAAAATAGAAGGAAAAATAAAAGGAAATTAAAAAATAATTTTATGAAAATATTTTATGGTATGGCTGAATAAATTATGGTAAATATATTAGTCAGGGTTCTCCAGAGAAACAGAATCAAAAGGGTGTGTGTATGTGTGTGTTTAGAGAGAGAGAGAGATTAATTTTAAGGAATTGACTCGTGATTATAGGGGTTGGAAAGTCTGAAATCTGCAGGGCAGGCCAGCTAGAAAGTCCCATTTAAGTTGATGTTGCAGTATTGAGTATTTAAATATATATATATTATTATTAGCATATTAATTATTACAAATCATAAAATTTCTCTTTATGCCCTTTATCCTACCTATCACTCCCAAAACCACTTCCCTCCCTTGCTTCCCATCTCTAGTATCCTTAGGTTTATTCTCTCCTGAAAGTTCAATGTATTGTTGAGGTATTTTCTTTCTTTATTTCTTTTCTTCTCCTTCCCTCCCTCCCTCCCTTCCCTCCC
>NW_007735803.1:0-2956 GCF_000696425.1 Galeopterus variegatus | reverse complement strand
TTCCTTCCTTCCTTCCTTCCTTCCTTCCTTCCTTCCTTCCTTCCTTCTCTCTTAGCACCAAGTTAAGAGTGAGAACATGCAGTAATTCTCTTTCCTGTCTGGCTTAATTTACTTAACATAATTTTCTCCATACTCATCCATGCTGCTGCAAATGGCAGAATTTCATTTGAAAATTCTGAGTAGTATTCCATTGTGTATATATACCACAGTTTCCTTATCCAGTTGTCTAACTCTTAGGTTGGTTCCATATCTTGGCTATTGTAAACAGAGCTGCAATGAACATGGGAGTATAGGTATCCTTTCGACATGATGATTTCCATTTCCTTGGCTTTAGACCCAGTGGTGGGATTTCTGGATCATATGGTAGCTCTATTTGTAGTTGTTTGAGGAAACTCCATGCTATTTTCCATAATGGCTGTGCTAGTTAACATTCCCATCAACAGTGTAGAAGAGCTCTCCTTTCCCTCCATTCTCACCAGCATTTATCATTCATGGTCTTTTTAATAATGGCCAGTCTAAATGCGGTAAGATGATATCTCAGTGTGGTTTAGATTTGCATTTCTTTGATGACTGGTGATGCTGAATATTTTTTCATGTACCTGTTGACTATTTGTATGTCTTCCTTTAAAAAAAATGTCTATTTAGCTCCTTTACCCATTTTTTAATTGGACTATTTGGGTTTTTTTACTGTATAGTTGTTTGGGTTCTTTGTATATTCTGGATATTAATCCTTTGTTGGATGTATAGTTTGCAAATATTTTTTACCATTCCATAGGTTGTTTTTCCACTATTAACTGTTTCCTTTGCTATGCAGAAGCTTTTTAGTTTCATCTAATCCCATTTGTTTATTTTTTCTTTTGCTGCTTGTGCTTTTGGGGTCTTATTCATAAAGTTTTTGCCAGGTCCTACTTCCTGGAGTGGTTCGCCTATGCTTTCCTTTAGTAATTTTATGGTTTGGGGTCTTATATTTAAGTCTTTAGTCAATTTTGAGTTGATTTTAGTATATGATGAGAAGTACTGGTCCAGTTTCATTCTTGTACATATGGATAGCCAACTTTCCCAGTACCTTTTACTGAAGAGGCAATCTGTTCCTCAATGTGAGTTCTTGTTGCCTTTCTCAAAGATCAGTTGGCTGTAAGTATGTGGGTTGATTCCCAGGTTTTCTATTCTGTTCCATTGATACAAGGGTCTGTTTTTATGTCAGTACCATGCTGTTTTGGTTACATTAGCTTTGTAATATAATTTGAAGTCAGGTAGTGTTATGCCCCCAGATTCATTTTTTCCCCCTCAGGATTGCATTGGTTAGTCAGGGTCTTTTGTTGTTCAGTATGAATGCTAGGGTTGCTTTTTATATTTCTGCGAAGGAAGTCATTGGTATTTTGATGGGGATTACATTAAATCTGAAGATTGTCTTAGGTAGTATGGACATTTTCATGACATTAATTCTTCTAATACATGAATATGGAATGTCTTTCCAGCTTTTTGTATTTTTTCAGAAATCTTTCACCTCCTTGATTAAGCTGATTCCGAAGTATTTTATTCTTTTGGTGACTATTGTAAACGTGCTTTCTTTCTTGATTTCTTTTTCTGCTAGTTCTTTACTGGAATATAAAAAAGCTACTGATTTTGCATCCTGTCACATTATTGAAATTGTTGATTAGCTCTAAGAGTTTTTTGGTAGAGTCTATACATTTTTCTCTATATAAGATCATGTTGTCTGCAAACAAGAACAGTTTGACTTCACCTTTTCCAGTCTGGATGTCCTTTATTTCTTTCTCTTGCCAGATTGCTGTGGTTAGTACTTTTAATACTATGTTAAATAGGAGTGGTGGGAGTGGGCATCCTTGACTTGTTCCTGTTCTTAATGGAAATGCTTTAAGCATTTCCGAATTCTGGATGATATTGGTGATAGGTTTGTCATAAATGGTTTTCATTGTATTGAGATAAAAAAATAATTTCATTCTATACCTAATTTTCTGAGAGTCTTTATCATGAAGGATGTTGAATTTTGTCATGTGCTTTGTAAGCATCTAATCATATGGTTTTTGTTACTGATTTGAATTATCAGATATATTGACTTGTGTTTGTTGAACCAACCTTGCATCCCTGGGTTGAATCCCACTTGAACACAGTGTATAATTTTTAGATGTGCCACTGTATTGTGGTTGCTAATATTTTGTTGAGGACTTTTGCATATATGTTTATCAAAGATATTGGCCTGTAATTTTCTTTTTCGGCTGTGTCTTGTTTTGGTATCAGGGTGATGCTGGCCTCATAGAATGTGTTTGAGAGAAAGGCTTTTGTTTCAATTTTTTGGAAAAGTTTGAAGAGGAGTGGTATTTATTCTTCTTTAAAAGTTTGGTAGGAGAGAAAACAAAAGACAGAGGAAAGAGGTGAAGCTCTCTCTCTCTCTCTTGCTTTCTCTGCTTCCACCGTCTTGCAATGTGAGACCCCTGGTTCACTGTTGCTGCCACCAGATGGACTTTGGACTTCCCAGCCTCAGAAACTCACTGGGATTGCTGTTTCCCAGGTGGAGATCTGTCCCACATCGGGGGGAAAGAAGAACAGCAGGATAAAGCAGCAGTTAAGCCAAATTAAGGCAACATGAAAGAGGGATCAGCAACTTAGAAGTGAGACATGCTATCTTGTATCCAAAGTTTTAAATTACTCTATCTTTCGAAGATGGCGACGGGTCTGGAGTGAGCGTGCCAGAGGACAGAGAGAGCCTGTGAAGTGTGCACTGTGCTGCCAGAGTACTATTTGCATTTCCAAGAGCAACAAAAAACAAATAAATCACTGATCAACTAATCTACAACGAAAAAAAAAAAGCAACTACAGTCTCGAGGTTTTAGGGCCGATGCAAAAGAAGATTCCTGAGCCTGCCGCAACCGCGCTGGGAGACCGAGCAGCCCAAGGCAACAAAGGCCAGGAAAGACGGCAGTGGCGACGCAGAGAT
>NW_007735802.1:70248-73294 GCF_000696425.1 Galeopterus variegatus | reverse complement strand
GGATCCTGTCCTGCCGGCCCGACAGGGTGTGTGAGATCTGTAAATCTCTGCCTCACTATCCGGGCATTTCCCCTGTCTGTGTGCACATGATGGGGCCTCCCGGAGGGTGCGTCTTTTTTTACGAGACTCCTCCTCCTTTGCCGGACCCCTCCCCCCTCTGTGCACTCAGTACAGGGCTGGGGCTTGTCTTCTGCAATCCTCGTCTCTCAGCCCAGCCCGGCCCCGAAGGGGTCTCAGGCCTCCACCACGGACACTGTGGGCGTTCCTGCAGCCCTGGTCAAGGTCCTCTCTGGGCCTCCCACCTTCCCCCCGGTATTGCGGCCCCCTGTGTGGTTGAGTTATCTCCCACACCAGGGCGCGAGCCCCCTGGGGGAGGATCCCACAGCACACAGTTCCTCTTTGAATCCCCCCGGCGTGAGCCATCTTGGCGCCCTCAGTCCGTCAGCTCTCTGGCAGGATCGAACGGGCTCGGGGGCACCCTGGTCACCCCTCTCGCAACCAGAAATCACTCTGGGGTTTTTCTGAACTGAAGGCCACAGAGATGGTATCTGCCTCCTGGAAGCAGGGAGTTTACCTGGGGCCGAAGCCCCAGGTTTGGTGGAGTGACAGTCTGGCTGGGATCCTCTTCCCTGCCCTCCCGACGCTGGCCAGGGGATCCCCATGCCACCAGCCCCACCAGAGATCCGTGGGTGGAGTGGGATTGGTGTTCGGTCCACAGGCCCCGGGGGGCCCCCGCGCTGAGGCACACAAGTGGCACGGCTCAGTGAGGAGCCACGCCAAGCGAAGATGGCTGGCTTGCCCAATCTGAGCCGGCCGGCTCAGCCCCCACCGGAGAAAATGGAGGCAGCACTGATGAAGGTGCCTAGCCTGGTGTGGTAAGCAGGGGCTGGGCGAACCTTTGCCCCCGAAGTGGGGCTGGGCTGGGGGTCACTCACAAAGCTCCCAGAGCTGGGCCGGTTCCGCACCTTCCTCTCCGTCTCTGCATCGCTGCTGCTGTCTTTCCTGGCCTTTGTTGCCTTGGGCTGCTCGGTCTCCCGGCACGGTTGGGGCGCTCTCAGGAAACTTCTTTTGCATCGGCCCTAAAACCTCGAGACTGTAGTTGCGTTTTTTCATTGTAGATTAGTTGATCAGTTATTTATTTGTTTTTTGTTGCTCTTGGAAATGCAAATAGTACTCTGGCAGCACAGTGCACACTTCTCAGGCTAGCTCTGTCCTCTGGCACACCCGCTCCAGACCCGTCACCATCTTGCTCCTAGCTCTTCTTGACTTAAAGTCCTTTCCTACTTCGCCTGCTCTCACCATCAGTAACTGCTATCTCTCCAGGGCCCTCTGTTTTCCTGATTCTCTGTCCTTCCACTGCCAGCACTTGCCCAGCTTAAAAATTGGAATGAAATCCTGGATTTCTGTGTTCCTGCTTCCTCTTAGGAAATGTCACATAGCGATGGCGATAGCACCTTGACACTTGTGCATGCTCCAACCTCATCCAGATTCTCAGGACTTTTAAATTATTATCTAATTATTACCAAATAATAATAATTCTATTATTTAGACTCTTTCCTTTCTCATGCCTCCCAAGTCATCTTTTCTTTATCTCTTCCAGCAGATGATTTTTAACATATAAATGACTGAAATTTTAAGACATGGACTTACTAGTGAAACAAGAAATGCTGGGTACTGGTCAGGCTTTATTAAAGAAAGAAATCTGGCAGGCTGTGCTCAAAGTGGCAGGCCACCCAGGGCTGCCCTGAAAGTGGTGGACAGCAGCTAGCCTAGGGTGGTGGGAGCTTATGCTGGTATGTTGATGCCGAGAGCTGGGTGATGTAATTATGGGGTGGGGATTGAGTTAGGTCATAGGGATGGAGAGTTCTGCTCATGCAGAAATGCCAAAAGTTTCCTTTTCTTTGCATCCATGAGGCTTCTTGTAAAAGAGAACAGGGGAGGGGAAGAGAGGAGGTGGATGGTGCCATTTTGTACTTGGGCTTGTCTAAAATGGCATTGGTTATGTTGCAGATCTGTTAATTAGCTTCTCTTATGTCAAGCCCCAAATCTGTATTCATTATTTTGAAATACAAGGGTAATACTCAAAATATTAAACAACGGGGGAGGAACTGACACCAAACTGTCACAGCTGGAATGCACGTTCTCCAGGGCTTCTGCTGGGGCTTGGCTGGGCTGGAGACAGTGGTGGGGTGGAGAACACCAGGGTGTGAGTCCCCAGAGCAGCAGCCTCCCAGCAGCCACTGTGGGGGTATCACAGTGCTTTAGAAACAGGCATGGCTGAACGAGTAGGTAGCAGCTGGGTATCAGCCACTCTGTTATAGAGACAGGCCCCTGCCCCCTCAAACACACACATGAACACTTCTGCGAGGACTCACTTGTCCTCTGGGCTTTTGTGAAGTGTTCCCTCCCTCATCCTCAGGGGCCAAGATCTAACCATCTGTCTGTGGGTATAACTCTCATGGTTTTTTTTTTTTTTAACACTAAAAATAATATTCACTCTAACTTTGTCTTTTTCTTTGCTACCTTTTCATTTTCAACCTCCTTAGAAGAGTTACTCACTTAACCTTGCATTTAATTTCAACCCATATCAATTTGGCCTCAGTTCTTACTTATGTGAAGAAAGAGCTCTAGCATGGCTGTCACATGGTCTCCCAACTATTAACGCTCAGGCTTTGCTTTTGATCCCATCCCAGCTGACAATTTGGGAATACTTGTACTTGACGACCCTCTTCTTCCCTGGATACTTTCTCCTTTTCAGTTTCCATGACACAATTCCTCAGACTTTATCAGCTCTCAGAACATTACTTTCTGGTCTGCTTCCATGGCTGGCTACCCTCTCTTCATCTGTCCCATAATTGTAGGTGCTCCTTAAAGTTACATTCTCAGACTATGCTGTATGTTCTCTATTCACTTCCTGGCTTATGTCATTCAAGACTACAGCTTTGGGGCTCATGCACCCCCTACATGGACATTCATAAACGCTCTCCTGCTGCACAAACACTCACACACATCTATACAACTCTTCCTTTGCTTTTTCCTCCCTCCT
>NW_007735802.1:68293-69479 GCF_000696425.1 Galeopterus variegatus | reverse complement strand
AAATTTCAGATATTGTACTTTTTAATCTCTAGAGCTTCCACTTCTTTTTAATAGTTTCCATTGTTCCTTTTAGATTCCCCATTTACTAATATTTAGCAATTTTTTTTCCTGTTGGATCTGTGAACCTATTTATCATATTTGTTTTGAAGTTCTTTTCTGCTAAATTTAACATTTGTGCTCACTTGGGGTCAGTTGCTGTTGACTTTTTTTTTCTGAATATGTCTGCACTCTCCTGGTATATTTTATATCTAATTTTCTTTGGTTAAAAATTGAGCATTGTAGGTAATATATTGTAGTAACTCTGGATTCTGTTTTTTTTTTTTTTTTTCTTCTGAAGGCTGCTAGTTTTTTGTTTTGTTTTGATTTGCTTTAACAATCAATGTACTTGACTGGACTCAAACTGATAAATAGCATGCAGCCACTGTTGTCTCATATCAAGCTTTTTGTTTGTACATGTGTTTTATGCTGAGTTGTATGAGGTCTTCCTTCAGCTATATTGTTTAGTGATTATGCAATTATTTATGCAGGTCAGGCTGAAACACCCCAAGCCATAAAGATTTTCACTCTTTGCAACTGAGCATAATTTAGGTTGAAAAATATATTCAAAGATACAGTATATACACAGGTTTTTCAATGATTTTGATTTTACTTTTCTTCATAGCATCTCCTGCACACATACATAGTTTAGCAGTTGTTCAATGACCTGTTTATTGTCTCAGCCCTTTTCTGTGACTTTCTATGTGGAGTGATCCATTCTTACTTAAAAATATCATCCTGAAATGTTTAGCTGTTTTGCTGGTTACCCCAGTCTAGCCTACCACCTCCAGTTGGTTGACTCCTGGGTCTGCACTGCATATGCTGAAGAGGATGGGAATATCCTTAGGCAAGAAACCCCAAAACTGACCTTTTTATTTGATGCAGAAACAGTTTTTTATGAGTAAACACTTCCACATTGTTGCTGACCTTTGGTCATTTTCCAATGCCTTTGATTATTTTTTTAATGCCCCAAAATGATCCCTTTATATTTAGATTCTACAGATTGGAATTGCCTGACTTCTTTACGATTTATGTGCAAAAAAATAGAACTCAAATTTCCTTTTTTAAATAAAAATATTTAGTCTTCTTTGATGGGTCTGGAGCGGCCGTGACAGGAGACAGCGCGATCCTGAGAGCTGTGCGCTGTGAT
>NW_007735802.1:58964-63442 GCF_000696425.1 Galeopterus variegatus | reverse complement strand
CCATAATAATCATATACATTGTATATTGACAAAATAAAAATTTAATGAAAAAAAAAAAACATAAAAAAAATATTTAGTCTTCAATTTTATTGGAAATTGTTTCTAAGGAGTAAAAATGAATCACCTATTTTCCTCTCTTACCACCCCAAAATTCCCTAATGGCTAAAACGAACTGCTTTAATTATTATGACCAGCAAAGTTAGTAACCTGATTATATTACAAATGTGAAAATATATGCGAGGCAATTATTCATTTTTCTAAATTGTATATTTTAAGTTTTACTGTCTATTTGAAGAGTCTTCTGCAGTTCTGTTTTTTCTTTAAAGAGCTACTTTTGGGATCTGTGGTGATATTAACTGACTTAACACCACAATAATTTCCACTCCTGGGGAGCCTGCCACTTCCTTCCTTTGGACATCTCTGCAACTCACACATGCTTTAAACATGTCTGCCCCTGCTGTGACAAAATGAGCTCCTTGGAGCAAAGGACAAGGAATGGTGTTTATATTTCTAAATTGTAGTATGGTGCCAAAAAAAAAAGAGATGAGATATCAAATTAGTGTTTTACTGAACAAATAGATCATGATAAGGTGCCAGCTTTCACATCATCGATGTATTGGATTCTATTTTAATCAGTCATTTCACTCATGTCACTCATACTTCTACATTTATCAGCACAACAATATGCCAGATAGTTTATCCTAGTTCTGGGTAAGGATGATAAGAGATGTTAGAGCAGGTGTCTTAATGTTTGGTTCAGAAAACATGGTCACTTAATTATTACTAAGTATTGAAAGAAAGTTTAAATACTATGAGCTATTTAAGATTTTATAAGCGTAGGAACTCTCCATTAGCATAACAGGAAAGATGTCTTTCCTCTTTTACAATTATTTTATGTCTCATCTTATTTATACCTTAAAGAAGGATTTCTTATCTAATTAGGTTGAGGCAATATGTTGCCTTATCTGTCTGCATTCTACATGAAAATAATCACACACATTTTCAGAAGTACCATAGTGGTTATCAGCATCATATGCAATGTTTTTGACATAATTGTGCTGTTTTTTTTCATGACCCTACTTGTCACTAACTTGACACTACATATCTGTCTTGTATTATTTTTCTTAGTAAAACAAAAAAGTCAGCTTTAGCAGGCAGTAAATTATTTTTGCAAAATTGCTTTTTGATAATTAATTTCATATTATGAAAGGCAGGTATTTATATACGAATTCCTATGTCTTTCCTCTTTCAATAGTAGAGCAATCTAAGGAGACTTAGCTGTATTCTTCAGGCTAAATTTTCTGTAAAATGTCCCTATTAAGATCAATTACAGTGCCTTTCTCTTAAAAGAATTCCAAATAAAAAACAGTAAATCATGCAACTAGTTTTCCAATATTGCAAACCTGCATAAGAATAACAGTAAACTGTACATTAAAAACAATTCTCTGAAACTCTAGAGAATAAAATCAATTCATCAGGCATATAATAATAAGCCTCATTGCAAAGCTACGATTAGTAAGGATATTTCTGCTTGGAAACAATATTTGACAGTATTTTAGATTTATTTTTACTGCAATATGGTTAAGAATTTTCTTTCAAAATATCAACTGAACATTTCTACATCAAAATGTAGCAGAAACAAATCAATGAAAAGACATATTGTCACAGTCTAGTTAGATAAGAAATGCTTTTAGGTATAAGTAAAATGACAAAAAAATTAAAAATTAAAAAAATAAGTACACATCACAAAGAAAGGATTAAGTTTTGCAATGATGAATATGCTTACTACCCTGAATAGATCATCATACATTTTACATGTGTACTGAAATATAACTGTACCCCATAAATATGTAAAATCAATGTTTCAATAATTTTTTTTAAAAAATTTACATTCATTACCCCCAATTCATACAAGTTTCTTTCAATAGCAATAATATTCAATTCTTGCTATTTTTAAGTTTGATATTAATTAACTAGTAGGCATTAGCATGTATAAAACAGGAGACATTCTTTTGTTTTTTATACATTAAGGCCAATTAATCAAAGACATTTCATTACCTCAGTCAATTTTTGGCCTCTGCTTTAGCTCCATGTCACGTTGTTATGTTTTTCTTATTTTGTTTGATCAAAGTAAGTCAAACAAGCAAACAAACAAAAACTACCAATATTAAAAAACTGAAGGATAATGTTATTCAATATTCAAGAGATATGTACATTAGCATTTTTTTCAATAAAAATTCCTTCAGATGGTGCCAAAAAGAACACTGGAAATTTTAAGAAAGATGGAACAACATAAATCTTTAATTTTAAAACAGGTAATATCTCAGGCTGTCTGTCAAACTCTTTTTAATTTAGACCAAATTAAAACCAATTCCAAAGAATAATATGTCTGTAAAGAATGTTTTATAATACTATTAGTACCATTAGGTAAGTTTAAATCAGCTTCCGAAGTATAATTCTGAGTTTACTGTAGAGTTCTTTAATGTTAAATATAGTCTGGCTGGTTGTATCAGTCCATTTCTGTTGCTTATAACAGAATCCCTGAAACTGAGTAAATAAAGAAATAAAATCTATTTCTTACAGTTTCATAGGCTGGGAAGTCCACAGTCCAGGGAACACGTATGGTGAGGGCCGCCTTCAAAGTGGTGCCTCTCTAAAGCAATGCAGGGTGTCACATGGAGAGAAAATGGCCTGAGCAAGACTGAGAGCTAAACTCACTCACTCTCCTTATAAAGCCATCAGAACCATGCCCATGACAACCCATTAAACCATCAATCCATTAGTACATGAATAGATCAATACATTCATGAGTGCACACGCCTCCTGAACCAATCACCTCTTAATGGCCTCCCTTCTCAAATACCATAATTGGATTTCCTACTCTCTTAACACTGTTACAATGGAGAAAAGTTTCCAATACATGAACTTTTGCGGGACACATTTGACCTATAGCACTGGTCAAGTATAAATGTAAGCTATAAACAGTTTTGTGATATGGCTAGATTATTTTATTTGTTGTTAGAATCTCCCTACAATCTTTGGAGGCTGAAATGAGAAGATGCGTAATTATCTTTATTAGATAATCTCATAATTCATTGCTCTTCCATAATACAGGATTACAGATTATTACACATGCTTAGTCAATGAGTAAAAATTTTTGAAATTGTGATATTTCACATTGTTATGGCATTTAGGGTTATATTCCTGATTAAATTCTTTACTATGCACAACCACTATTAAAAAATTTCATTGTTTGAACTATAGACTGATGAGAAAACCCAGATATGTTAAAAAAAATTCTGACTGGCAAATAGAGTCCACCCTGAATGGTAAGAATTTACTTGCTTGTTTTGCTTGTTTCTCTATCAGTATGTTCTTATACCTCTTATATGGACAGAACTATAAGACTTTTCCATTAGCCAAACATTCTTCTTTTACTTCCCAATAAGTAAAAGTAGATAGATAGATAGATGGATAAATAAATAAGTAGATTCTAAAATAATACTTAACAAATATAATGTACCCAATAATTCTAGTCAACAAAACTTTTGGTCCCTGGAGAGGGCAGAGATTTGCAGAGACCACGNAGGAACAAAAGACACTTAAGACATCCAAACAAAAATCCATAAAATGCTAGGAGTAAATCAATGCTTTTCAATAACAACTCTTAATTTAAAAGGATTAAATTCCCAAATCAAAAGACACAGACTGGCTAACTGGATTAAAAAGGAAGACCCAACTATATGCTACCTTCAAGAGACCAACCTCATCTATAAAGACTCACATAGACTAAGAATGAAAGGACAGAAAAAGATTTACCATACAAACAGAAATGAAAAATGAGCTGGAGTAGCTATTCTTGTATCTGATAAAATAGACTTTAAACTAAAAACATAAAAAGAGATAATGAGGGCCCCTACATAATGATAAAAGGATTCATCCATCAAGAAGACATAACAATCATAAATATATATGCACCCAATGTCGGAGCAGCCAGATTTATAAAGCAAACTCTATGAGACCTAAAGAAGGAAATAGACACTAATACCATAATAGCAGGGGACCTGAATACCCCACTATCAATATTGGACAGATCACATAGGCGAAGAATCAGCAGAGAAACACAAGATCTAAACAATGCTATAGACCAATTTGACTTGGCAGATATCTACAGAACATTCCATCCAACAACCTCAGAATATTCATTCTTCTCATCAGCACATGGATCATTCTCCAGGATAGATCACATGTTAGGTCACAAATTAAGTCTCAATAAATTCAAAAAAATCGGAATTATCCAATGTATTTTTTCAGACCACAATGGATTAAAATTAGAAATCAATAACAAATGAAATTCTGGGAACTATACAAACACATGGAAATTAAACAGCATTCTACTTAACGATACATGGGTCCAAGAAGAAATCAAGCAGGAAATAAAAAAATTTATTGAAACTAATGAAAACAACAATGCATCA
>NW_007735802.1:55318-58021 GCF_000696425.1 Galeopterus variegatus | reverse complement strand
AAAATTGGTATTATCCCATGTAATTTTTTAGGTCACAATGGGTTAAAATTAGAAATCAATAACAAATGAAATTCTGGGAACTATACAAACACATGGAAATTAAACAGCATTCTACTTAATGACATATGGTTCCAAGAAGAAATGAAACAGGAAATCAAAAAATTTATTGAAACTAATGAAAATAATGATACATCATACCAGAACCTGTGGGAGACTGCAAAAGCAGTACTAATGGGGAAATTTATCACGTTAAATGCTTACTTCAGAAGAATGGAAAGATGGCAAATGAACAACATAACACTTCACCTTAAAGAACTAGAAAAACAAGAACAATCCAAATCCGAAGTTAGCAGATGGAAAGAAGTCATAAGATCAGAGCAGAACTTAATGAAATTGAAACCCAAAAAATAATACAAAAGATCAATGAATCAAAAGTTGGTTTTTTTAAAAGATAAACAAAATTGACAAACCATTAGCATAGCTAACTAAAAAAAGAAAAGAGAACACCCAAATACCAAAAATGCTAAATGAAAAAAATGATATTACAACTGACACCTCTGAAATACAAGGCATAATTCAAGAGTACTATAAACAAGTACATGCCAAAAAATTTGATAATCTGGAGGAAATGGATAAATTTCTGGACACACATGAACTACCAAAACTGAGCCAAGAAGATGTAGAAAATCTGAACAGACCAATAACAATAAATAAGATTGAAACTTTTATCAGAAGGCTGCCAACAAAGGAAAGCTCAGGACCAGATGGATTCACAGCAGAATTCTACCAAACATTCAAAGAGGAATAGACACCAATTCTCTACAAACTATTCCAAAAGATTGAAATAGAGGCAATTCTCCCAAACTCATTCTATGATGCAAATATCACCCTGATACCAAAACCTGGGAAAGATACAACAAAAAAAGAAAACTACAGGCCAATATCCTTGATGAATATAGACACAAAAATCCTCAATAAAATACTAGCTAACAGCATACAGCAACACATGTGCAAAAGTATACACCATGATCAAGTGGGATTCATCCCAGGGATGCAAGATTGGTTCAACATATGCATATCAGTAAATGTGATACACCATATCAATAAAATCNGTATACTGAGAAAGGTCCTATGTCAGCTTATAGCTTTTAGGTAGCTTAGAAAGCTGTCTCTGAAGCTCAGAGGGGCAAATGAACAACATAACACTTCACCTTAAAGAACTAGAAAAACAAGAACAATCCAAATCCAAAGTTTGCAGATGGAAAGAAGTCATAAGATCAGAGCAGAACTTAATGAAATTGAAACCCCAAAACAATACAAAAGATCAATGAATCAAAAGTTGGATTTTTTTTAAAAGATAAACAAAATTGACAAACCATTAGCACAGCTAACTAAAAAAAGAAAAGAGAACACCCAAATACCAAAAATGCTAAATGAAAAAAATGATATTACAACTGACACCTCTGAAATATAAGGCATAATTCAAGAGTACTATAAACAAGTACATGCCAAAAAATTTGATAATCTTGAGGAAATGGATAAATTTCTGGACACACATGAACTACCAAAACTGAGCCTAGAAGATGTAGAAAATCTGAACAGACCAATAACAATAAATAAGATTGAAACTTTTATCAGAAGGCTGCCAACAAAGGAAAGCCCAGGAACAGATGGATTCACAGCAGAATTCTACCAAACATTCAAAGAGGAATAGACACCAATTCTCTACAAACTATTCCAAAAGATTGAAATAGAGGCAATTCTCCCAAACTCATTCTATGATGCAAATATCACCCTGATACCAAAACCTGGGAAAGATACAACAAAAAAAGAAAACTACAGGCCAATATCCTTGATGAATATAGACACAAAAATCCTCAATAAAATACTAGCTAACAGCATACAGCAACACATGTGCAAAAGTATACACCATGATCAAGTGGGATTCATCCCAGGGATGCAAGATTGGTTCAACATATGCATATCAGTAAATGTGATACACCATATCAATAAAATCCAACACAAGGACCATATATGGTCATCTCTATAGATGCTGAAAAAGCACTTGATAAAATTCAACACTCATTCATGATAAAGACTATCTACAAGTTAGGTATAGATGGAAATTATCTCAACATAATTAAATCCTTGGTTAGAACAGGAACTCAACAAGGATGCCCACTCTCACCACTCTTATTCAACACAGTGTTGAAAGTACTAACCAGAGAAATCAGAGAAGAGAAGGAAATAAAGGGCATCCAGATTGGAAAAAATGAAGCCAAACTGTCCCTGTTCACAGATGACATGGCCCTATGTATCAAACAGCCTAAAGCCTCTACAAAAAAACTCTTGGAGTTGATAAATGATTTCAGCAACGTTGCAGGATACATAATCAATGCACAAAAAATCAGTAGCATTTCTATTCTCCAATAGTGAACATGCTGAAAAAAGAAATCAAGAAAGTTTGCCCATTTACAATAGCCACC
The DNA here is from genome assembly GCF_000696425.1 of Galeopterus variegatus. NCBI lineage: Eukaryota > Metazoa > Chordata > Mammalia > Dermoptera > Cynocephalidae > Galeopterus > Galeopterus variegatus. Next base: position 55,535 of record NW_007735802.1, on the reverse strand, counting down.
TTAAAAAACCACTTAAGTATAGAGTTTACCAAGGATGTGAAAAATCTCTATAATGAGAACTACAAACCACTGCTGAGAGAAATTAAAGAGGACACAAGAAGATGAAAGATAGCCCATGCTCTTGGATTGGAAGAATCAACATTGTGAAATTGTCCTTACTACCCAAAGTGATATACAAATTCAATGCAAACCCCATCAAAATTCCAATGACATTTTT
>NW_007735802.1:46109-54469 GCF_000696425.1 Galeopterus variegatus | reverse complement strand
CCATCTGATCTTTGACAAAGGCACCAAGCCTATACACTAGGGAAGAGACTGCCTCTTCAGCAAAAGATGCTGGGATAACTGGATATCCATGTGCAGGAGAATGGAACCAGACCAATACATCTCACCATATACCAAAAACAACATACAATGCATTAAAGAATTAAATATACACCATGAAACAATAAAACTTCTTAAAGAAAGCATAGGAGAAACACTTCAGGAAATAGGACTGGAGACAGACTTCATGAATATGACCCCAAAAGCACGGGCAACCAAAGGAAAAATAAACAAATGAGATTATATCAAACTAAAAAGCTTCTGCACAGCAAAAGAAACAATTAACAGAGTTAAAAGACAACCAACAGAGTGGGAGAAAACATTTGCAAAATATACATCTGACAAAGGATTGAAATCCAGAATATACAAGTAACTCAAACTACTTTACAACAAAAAAAAGAAGTAACCCAATTAAAAAATGGGCAAAAGAGCTAAATAGGCAGTTCTCAAGGGAAGATATACAAATGGCCAAGAGATACATGAAAAAAGCCTCAACATCACTCAGCATTCAGGAAATGCAAATCAAAACCACACTGAGATACTGTCTCACCCCAGTTAGGATGGCTGATATCCAAAAGACTCTGAATGATAAATGCTGGTGAGGTTGTGGAGAAAAAGGAACTCTCATNCTGGCATAAAAACAGACACACTGATCAATGGAATAGAATAGAGAATCCAGAAATCAACCCGTGTACCTACAGCCATCTGATCTTTGACAAAGGCACCAAGCCTATACACTAGGGAAGAGACTGCCTCTTCAGCAAAAGATGCTGGGATAACTGGATATCCATGTGCAGGAGAATGGAACCAGACCAATACCTCTCACCATATACCAAAAACAACATACAATGCATTAAAGAATTAAATATACACCATGAAACAATAAAACTTCTTAAAGAAAGCCTAGGAGAAACACTTCAGGAAATAGGACTGGAGACAGACTTCATGAATATGACCCCAAAAGCACGGGCAACCAAAGGAAAAATAAACAAATGGGATTATATCAAACTAAAAAGCTTCTGCACAGCAAAAGAAACAATTAACAGAGTTAAAAGACAACCAACAGAGTGGGAGAAAACATTTGCAAAATATACATCTGACAAAGGATATAAATCCAGAATATACAAGGAACTCAAACTACTTTACAACAACAAAAAAGAAGTAACCCAATTAAAAAATGGGCAAAAGAGCTAAATAGGCAGTTCTCAAGGGAAGATATACAAATGGCCAAGAGATACATTAAAAAAGCCTCAACATCACTCAGCATTCAGGAAATGCAAATCAAAACCACACTGAGATACTGTCTCACCCCAGTGAGGATGGCTAAAATCCAAAAGACTCTGAATGATAAATGCTGGTGAGGTTGTGGAGAAAAAGGAACTCTCATACATTGTTGGTTTGACTGCAAAATGGTGCAGCCTCTATGGAAAATGGTATGGAGGTTCCTCAAATAATTGCAGATAGATCTGCCACATGACCCAGCTGTCCCACTGCTGGTAATATACCCAGACAAATGGAAATCATCAAGTTAAAGGTATCCCTGTTCTCCAATGTTCATCGCAGCACTCTTTACAATAGCCAAGAGTTGGAACCAGCCCAAATGTCCATCATCAGATGAGTGGATATGGAAAATGTGGTATATCTACACAATGGAATTCTATCACTCTGCTATAAAAACGAATGAAATACTGCCATTTGCAACAACATGGATGGACCTTGAGAGAATTATATTAAGTGAAACGAGTCAGGCACAGAAAGAGAAATATCACATGTTCTCACTTATTTGTGGGAGCTAAAAATAAATAAATAAATACACAAATAATATGGGGGGAGGGAAGAAGACACAACAGTTCCTTGAAGTTGATACAAGTGAACAGAAAGGAGATCATTGGGAGGGAGGGGGGAGAAGGAGGAGGGAGGGAGGTTTCAGTAATTAGCCACAATAATCAACCACATTGTATATTGGCAAAATAAAATTTTTAAACAAACAAAAAACAAAAGGTTTTTGCTCCTTTGAAATTAGTATCATAAAGAGTTTAAAATCACCACAAAGCAAAATCACCATGGCCCTAAGCCACGAAGGAATCTTTATACATGTGTGAGTGGACAGCTTTAGTGTGTATCTAGTTTTGTTTTTGTTTTACTTATGGGCTTACATCTGTGACCACATTATTTTCTCCAACTAATGTTTTACTTGTTCATAGTATCATTTCTGGAAATAGCACACATGCTTTTTTAGTCCATGTTTACGGAAAGAGAATATTTTCTGCTATGATAATTCTGCTGGTGGCTTACATCTGTGACCACATTATTTTCTCCAACTAATGTTTTACTTGTTCATAGTATCATTTCTGGAAATAGCACAACATGCTTTTTTAGTCCATGTTTACGGAAAGAGAATATTTTCTGCTATGATAATTCTGCTGGCTGGGCAGAGTCTAACAGTAAACATTTGTTTTACTTCTGATCCCCTGAGCAGGAAGGCGTCTGCCAAAATTGTGGTTGTAAAAAGCATTTCCGCAGAAAGGGATAGGGATGTAACCATGGACTTGATTGTATATGCAAAGCATCAAATTCACAAACTATACACCAAGTTTTTCCTTTCATCTATTTTTTCTTGCCTTCCATTTAATAAAAACATAAAATTTTGGGGAAAAAAAGTAGCTTTATTTTACAACTCTAAGTTATAAAATCCCTATCATTAAGTGCTTTTTAAACCTAACATCAATGTTAACACATATTTTGATTTTATGAAGACAAAAGTAAAGAAAATTTCTGTCTAATGTCTTGGTAAGAGACCTATGGTATTCCCTGTATCCTTTTCTTCATACATAAATTGCATAAATGGTAACCCTCTCATTAATTTGGAGTCTTCAAGATACATATAAGGGGGTAAAAGGTTATATTTCCCTCTGCCTGAAACTTCTAACTAAGTAATTGTAATGCACTTGATTGAATCCTTATAATTAGTTACAACCTTTGAGGCCCACTATTTCTATGATTAGTAGGCAGACAGTAGGAAGCTGGAGTACCTGGAAAGTTAAAGACTTATATTAGGGATGATCCTAGGATAATAGAATCAGAATATCAGGGTTAGAAAAGACTTCTGGATCATCATCCTGTTTTTTAAATCCTTGTTTGCACCTTTCTGTCCTAGTATTGTTCCATAATGGGTTGATTATTTGCTGCCTCTTGTAGCATCCTATTCTACCTTTGCATATCTCTCACTATTTTAATATTATTCTATATATTGAGCTGAGATCTGTTAATGATATAATATCTTCACATTTGTCCCAGTTCTACTTCAAATGATAATACAGTATAAGTAAAATGCCTCTTCCAAACAATAGCTTTTCATAAATTTGAAGGAAACTACCAGATTTCCTGGTTATGTCTTCTTATCTACATGCATAAAATTAACCATAATTTTAACTTTGTCTCACATAATAAAATATCTCATTTGTGAAGGTATTGAGCCATTCTGGTTGTTGTTTGGCTCTTGGTTCAATGTAACACTTCAAGTTTGTATCTCAGGATTAAACACCATTCAACAGATTAGGAAGGAATAAACTTAGAAACTATGTCTTTTGTATAATTAGAGTTCATTTTTTTTAGTTTGTTTGTTTTAAGTTTGCCATATTGCTTAATCCAGAAAATTATAATGTGATTTTTTAAAGATTTAACATCCTAAAATCCTGGATTATTACAAGTGAATGTAACAGTTCTTTGAAATTGTGTTTCCTGTTTGAGGACCAACATTTCCTTCCCAATAGACTTTATAATATTATTTTCAAAATGGAAGTTTGCTTGGGTTTCCTTTAAAAATATCCTAAATATTCAAATACCACTTTTTTCAGAGAAATTTAAAAATAAGTATTTTTAATTATATAAAGTTTATTCTACTTTAGCTCATTGATATTTTAGAATTATACCTGTAACATGGGAATTACAAAAGTTACAGAAATTAACAAAACTTTTGTGTTTGCTACTCACTGTACATTTGCTATGTACAACTCAGAGATATGAATAATTGGACATTTCTGCCATGTGTTGTGGTAGAAGGAAAATACATGAAAGCAGTAGAGAGAGCAAAATCTTAAAGACAACTTTTTTCTATGAAAAAAGAAGAAATTCGGACACATTAGTTCTTAAGAACTTCTCTTTGAGCTTGCATGTTAGTCCCTGTCTTATAGGTACAGGATGATACCAATATAACTGTAAAAAGATTGGGTGACTGTTCAAATCTATAAGTTAAAAGTATTGAGGCAGGAATAAAATAGGGACAGGCCCCAGGGAGGCTGCTCATGAATATTCAGACTGGGTCGGCCAGAGCCTGCACATTAGGTGGGATCGGAGGGACAGAGGTTGGCCTTCAGGAGTTTGCACGTGGAATGGAGAAGATGAAGAAGGCTGGGGACATGTGCTTCTCTCTCTGGCAAAGATGCCTGTGCACACTGGCAGATACCTTCACTTGGTAATAAAGCCCTATCATGTTCCATTTCTCTGTCTCTCTCTTCTTTTCCTTTTGCTGGTCCATGAAAGATTCTTCTTTCATGAACTACTAACCTGGATATGCTGTCCAGTAACACTATTATATACAAATTCTGAAAAAGGTTAGAGGAGATTACAAACCATTTTATTTAACTGACATGTCTCTTCAAAATTCTTCTACTGACAGAAAATCATTTTGAGCAAAACCTCATGGTTGGGATAACATCAGAGAAAATGGCAGAGTAAAGACCTCCCCAAATTATCTCTGACATAAATTCAATAAGAATATTGGCAAAAATTATTGAAATCTACTTTTTTATAGTTCTGTAAATTAAGCAAAGTCTTGCAGGAACTAATGGAGAAAATTATTCAAGAAAAACTGCTGATTTCTTGATAAGAACAGGGACCTTTGTGGTGTGTTGCCATGTCCTGTTCCCACTTGCTCTCTCCAGCTCTGTAGCCTTAAAAACCAAAAGCCCATAATCACAGTGAAAACCTGCATCCTGACAACCACCAATGGAGGTAGAACAGGCTTGGAGTTTCTTCAAGGCCACCATCTCAGATAATTGTCATTATTTCATGTGTTTGGTGGTTCCCTGGAAGCCCCTACTAGCAAGACTGTCTTTTTTTTTTTCCTGACTCAAAGCTTGTCTTTGAACAGCGTAGTGTAATCTAGATTTAAATAGTTTTTAAACCAAAAAATTTAAAATAAAAAATTGGAAAATAATTATTTCATGTGTTTGGTGGTTCCCTGGAAGCCCCTACTAGCAAGACTGTCTTTTTTTTTTTCCTGACTCAAAGCTTGTCTTTGAACAGCATAGTGTAATCTAGATTTAAATAGTTTTTAAACCAAAAAATTTAAAATAAAAAATTGGAAAATGATACATGTTCATATAGGGAACTGAAAAGCTTAATAATCTTCCTGGGTATTTAGAACATATGCCTTGGGTAATGGACATGCCCAGGTTTGTGCACATGCACAGCAAAGAATTGAAAAGGCCCTGCTCTCACCTCTGGCTAAACTTGCTCTGCATAAGCAGAAAGTGAATTGTAAGGCAGAGTTTTAAACTATCTCACTAAGTGTTGAAGGTATGCTCCAACATGCACATATGGCACTAGCCGAAGTAACTAGGTAAATATAAAAGTCAGTGTACATGCATTTTTTGTTCATAACACCTTTCTGGTCTTTCTGATTTAAAAAACTGCATAAATTAATAATTATAATTCTGTGTTGATAGGTATACAATGTATAAAGACAATATTTATGATAGTAACAGAATAAAAGAAGGCAGAGGGAATGGTGCAATACAGGAGCAAAATTTTTCTATACTATAGTAATTATATTGCTATTAATCTAAATTAGATTGTAAAAAATTAAGATGTTAATTGCAACCTCTGGTGCAACCCTAAGACAATAACTAAAAAATCTAGTAAAACAAATGACAATAGAATCTAAATAGTCCACTAGAAAAAATCTATTTAACACAAAAGAATATAGTAATGATGTAATAGAGAAGCAAACAAATAAAAAGACATAAGACATAAACAGCAAAAGGGAAAAAAATATAGTAATGATGTAATAGAGAAACAAAAAAGACAGAAGTCATATAACAACAAAAGGGCAGTCACAAATACTACCATATCAACAATTACACTAAAAATAAATGGATTAAATACTCCAATTAAAAGGCAGAGATGAGAAGAGTGAAGTAAAAAAATAATACAGCTATGTCCTGTCTCTAAGAGACACAGTTTAGAAACAATGACACAAATAGGTAGAATGTAAAAGGAAAGAAATAGATTTAACATAAAAGTAGGAAACAAAAGAGAGAAGGAGTAGTTATGTTAACATCAGCTAAAATAGATTTTAAGATACATGTTACTGAACACAGGAAAGAACACTATATAACGACAAAGGGATCAGTCTATCAAGAAAAATATATAACAATAATAAGGATATATGCACTGAACAACAGAGTGCCAAAACACATGAAGCGAAAACTGACAGAATTAAGGGAAGAAATAAGGAATTAAATGAAAAAATATTTGGAGACTTCGATAATGGATGGAACTTTCAATAATGGATGAACTTTCAATAATGGATGGAGCAAGGAGAGAAAACTAACATGAAAATAAAGGACTTAAATGAAACAATTAACCAATCAAACATAAAGGACATCTATAGAACACTCCTCCCAATAATAGCAGAATACCCATTCTTCTCAAGTGCCCATGGAACATTCTTCAGGATAAATCATATGTTAGATCATAAACAGATTTCAATAAATTTAAAAGAATTGAAATCATACAAAGTATGTCTCCAGAACACAATGAAGAGAAATTAGAAATCAATAACAGAAGGGATTTAGGAAATTCACAAACAGGTAGAAATTAAACAACACACTCAAATAATAAGTGAGTGAAAAGAGAATTCACAACAAGAATTATAAAATACTTTGAGATGAAAGAAACAAAAACATGACATACTAAAATTTATGGAATGCTGCTATAGCAGTGCTTAGAAGGAAATTTAGAATTGTAAACATTTATATTAAGGAAGAAGAAAGACCTAAAACCAATAAGCTAAACTTCTATCTTAATAAAATATAAAATAAAGCAAACTACACCCAAAGCAAATGAAAGGAAGAAAAAAATAAAGATGTGAAAGGAAATAAATGAAAAAGAGAAATTTTTAAAAATGGAGAAATTCAACAAAACCACATGTGGTTCTTTGAAAGCCCTAACAGAATTCTCAGATACATAGTTAGGTTGAAGAGGGTGAGGGAAGAAGACTGACGTTGTTACATTGGGAAAAATGAGGAAATTACTGCCATCTTTTCATAAATAAAAAGATTATAAGGTATTACTATGAATAATTGCATGCTAATACATTAGAAAACTTGGACAAAATGGACACATTTTTCAAAAAGCCTCCTAGAATATCAAAACTGACTCAAAAATAAATCGAAAATCTGCATAGATATATAACATAAAGAAACTGAGTTAGTACCCAAAAAACATCTGATGAAGAAAAGCCCTCAACCAGACAGATGATTTCACTGGCAAATTTTATGAAATGTTTAAAGAAAAGTGAGTACCAACCCTTTACAAACTCTTCCAAAGAACAGGAGAGGCAGCAAATCCCAGCTCATTCTATGAGGCCAGTATTATGCTGATAACAAAGCCAGATAAAGTCATCACAAGAAAACTACACATCATCGCCCATTATGAAAATGCACAGAAAACACTAAAGAAAATACTAGTAACAAATACAGCAACAAAGAACTACATGCCACAACCAAGTGGCATTTATCCCCAGAATGTGATGGTGGTTCAGAATATGAAATTCATTCAATGTAATATACACCACATTAATAACATAAAGGAACAAATTTAAGATTATTTCAATGGATGCAGAGAAAGCATTTGAAAATATCCAACACTTTTTTTTCAGGCATAAAACACACTAAACTAAGAATAGGAAGGAATTCCTCAAATTTATAAATGATATCTATGAAAAATCCCAATAAACTTCATATGTAATGATAACTTATAAGTGCTTTCTACCTAACATCATAAACAAGAAAAGATGTTTATGCCCATTATTCCTATGACTTTAAACATTTTACTGTAGATTCAGGCAGAAAAATCAGTTTTTTTTTTTTTTTCAAAAAAAAGAACCCAAATTGGATGGAAAATGTAAATCTATATCTATTCACGGATGACATGATCTTGTATACATAAAATTCTAAAGACACTTCCAAAACTCTGGTAGAGCTAATAAACAAATTTGAGGTTGTAGGATATGTGAT
>NW_007735802.1:44360-45574 GCF_000696425.1 Galeopterus variegatus | reverse complement strand
CTTGTATACATAAAATTCTAAAGACACTTCCAAAACTCTGGTAGAGCTAATAAACAAATTTGAGGTTGTAGGATATGTGATTCATATACAAAACTCAATTCTATTTCTATGAAGTATCAATGAACAATTAAAAAATAAAATTAGGAAAACAATTCCAATTACAATAGTATTAAAAAATAAAATACATAAGTATAAATGTAATAAGAGAAGTTCAAGACTTGTACATTGAATACTGTAGGACATTGGTAAGAGAAATTAAAAATGATATAAATAAAAGGAAATATATCTCGTTCAAGGATTTAAAGATTTAATATTATTAATATGGAAATACTACCCAAGTTTATCTTTAGATTCAAACAATTCCTGCCAAAATCCAAGCTGGTTTGTTTTTTCAGATGGTGATAGACTGATCCTAGAATTCATATGGAAATGTAAGTGACCCAGTATAGCCAACACAATCTTGAGAAAGAAAAAAGTCAGAGGACTTACACTTCCTAATTTTAAAATTTGACACATAGCTGTAGTAATCAGGACTATGTGGCACTAGCATACAGATAGACAGGGATCAATGGCATAGAATTGAAAGTCTAGAAATAAACCCACACATTAATGGTCAATTGATTTTCAGCAGATGCAAAGATATTCCAATTCAGGAAGAATAGTCTTTTCTACAAAAGGAGCTAAGACAACTAGATTTCCTTATGCAGGAAACGCAGTCAAGCTCCTACCTCACATCATATAAAAAAAACAAAAACAAAAACAAAACAAAACTTAAAATGGATCACAGACTTAGAAGGAAATGCTAAAATTTTAGAATTTTTGGATGAACACATAGGTGTAAATCTTCATTTTCTTGGATTAGGCACTGGTTTTCTAAATAATGAAAAATCACACACAACCAAAGAAAAAATAGAAAAATTGGATTTCATCAAAAGTTTTGTATTTCAAAGGACATTATTAAGGTAGTAAAAAGACAACTGACACAATGGGAGAAAATATTTGCAAATCAGATATCTGATAAGGGGCTAATATTGAGAATGAGTAAAAAAATATAACAATAAAAAGACCAAAAAAAAAAAAAAACCCTAAAAATGGGCAAAGGATTTGAGTAGACATTTCTTCAAGAAAAAATACAAATTGCCAATAGCAGTTGAAGAAACACTCAGTGTTATTAGCCAGAAGGGAAATGCAAATCAAAACCACATTGAGATGCC
>NW_007735802.1:39004-43044 GCF_000696425.1 Galeopterus variegatus | reverse complement strand
TTTTTTTGTGCCTGACTTCACTTAACATGATGTTTTCTGGTTCCATCCATGTTGCTGCAAATGATCGGATATCATTTCATTTTATACCTGAATAGTATTCTATTGTGTTTATATACCGCAGTGTTTTTAATCCCTTCATCCACTGATGGGCATTTAGGTTGATTCCATCTCTTGGCTATTGTGAATAGCATTGTGATGAACGTGGGAGTGCAGGTGTCTTTTTGTTATACTGATTTCATTTCCTTTGGTTATATACTGAGTAGTGGGATAGCTGAGTCATAAGGTAGATCTATTTTCAGTTCTCTGAGGAACCCTCATACTGTTTTCTACAATGGCTGTACCAATTTACACTCCCACCAATGATGTAGGAGAGTTTCCTTTATGTTGCATCCTTATCAGTATTTTCTGTCTTGTTGATAATAGCCAGTCTAACCTGAGTGAGATAATATTTCATTGTGGTTTTAATTTGCATTTCCCTGATGATTAGTGATGTTGAGCATTTTTTCATGTGCCTGTTAGCCATTTGTATGTCTTCTTTCAAGACATGTCTGTTCAGGTACTTTGCCCGTTTTTAAAATTGGGTTATTTGGTTTTTCTTGCTGTTGAATAGTTTGAATTCCTTATATATTCTGGATATTAGCCCCTTGTCTGACATGTAGTTTGCAAACACTTTCTCCCATTCTCTAGGTTGTCTCTTCACTTTGTTGATAGTGTCCTTTGCTGTGCAGAAGTTTTTCGGTTTCATGTAGTCCCATTTGTGTATTTTTGCTTTAGTTGCCCGTGCCTTTGTAGACTCGCTCAAACAGCACTGCCCATTCCCACTTTGTGTAACATTTCCCCTATGTTTTCTTCTAGTATTTTCATAGTTTGGGGTCTTAATTTAGGTCTTTAATCCATTTTGAGTTGATTTTTGTGTGTGGTGAGATGTAGGGATCTAGTTTCAATCTGCTGCATGTGGATATCCAGTTTACTCAGCACCATTTATTGAAGAGGCTGTCCTTTCCCCAATGTATATTCTTGACACATTTGTCAAAAGTCAATTGGCTGTAAGTGAATGGGTTTATTTCTGGGCTGTCTATTCTGTTATATTGGTCTATTTTTTTTTAATCTTTATGCCAGTATCATGCTGTTTCTGTTACTATAGCTTTATAGTACATTTTCAAGTCAGGCAGTGGGATGCTTCCAACTTTGTTCTTCTTGTCCAAGATTGCTTTAGCTATACAGGGTCTTTTGTGGTTCCATATAAATTTTAAGATTTTTATTTTCTATTTCTGTAAAGAATGTCATTGGTATTTTGATAGGGATTGCATTGAATGTGCAGATTGCTTTGGGTGATATGGACATTTTGATGATGCTAATTCTTGCAACCCGTGAACATAGGTTATCTTTCCATTTATTTGTGTCCATTTCAGTTTTTTCACCCAATGTTTTATAGTTTTTATCATAAAGGTCTTTTATCTCCTTGGTTAAATTTATTCCTAGGCATTTAACTTTCTTAATAGCTATTGGAATGGGATTACTTTATTGATTTCTTCATTGGCTATTTTGTCTTTGGAGTACAGAAAGGCTGTTAATTTTTGTGCATTGATTTTGTATCCTGCTGCTATACTAAATTTGTTTATTAGTTCTAGTAATTTTTTGGTGGAATCTTTAGGGTTTTCTATATATGGGATCATGTCATCTGCAAATAGAGATAGTTTAACTTCATCTTTTCTGATATGATATTGATTTTGTATCCTGCTGCTATACTAAATTTGTTTATTAGTTCTAGTAATTTTTTGGTGGAGTCTTTAGGGTTTTCTATATATGGGATCATGTCATCTGCAAATAGAGATAGTTTAACTTCATCTTTTCTGATATGATGCATTTTATTGTTTTCTCTTGCCTGACTGCACTGGCTAGAACTTCCAGTACTATGTTGAATAAGACTGGGAAAAGTGGGCATCCTTTTCTTGTTTCATGTCTTAAAGGAAAAGCCTCCAATTGACATTCATTCAGTATGATTCTACTTATGTGAAATGTCAAGAAGAGGCAAATCCAGAGGCTGAAAGAGACAGAAACATAGTGGTTTGCAGGGCTAGGAGAGGGGTGCATGGAGAGTGACTGCTAATAGGTATGGGTTTTCTTTTTGACATGATGAAAATGTTCTGAAATTAGATAATAGTGATGGTTGTTAATCTTTGTAAATATACAGAAGAAACACTGATTTTTTACTTTAAAAAGTTGAATTTTACCATATGTATATCATATCTCTAAGCTTTTTTTGATGCTATAACCATTTTTTTAATACAAAATTATGTAGAATACATTTTTCCCCATGGAATAGTCTTCTTAGTGTCATGTGATAGAAAATGTATACCGTTGTTACTTTTTCAGTGTTTATAATAGTAGATAAAGTAAAAAAAGCATAGCGAGACAGGTGGTATGAGTTTTACTGATTTCATAGCTGTAAATTTTAGTGATGAAGTATGTACTGTAAGGAACAGAAAATTGACAAGAAAGAGTTGGACATACTACAGTCATTGCAATGTTTTATTTTTTTCTCTAACTTTATTATTATCTTTAATTTTGATGATGATACATCTTGAAATGTTTATATCTAAATATTCCCCCAGACTCTGCTAACATAAAATCATCCAAGGTTCTGACGACTGCTTGTTTAAATATCCTTGCATTTACAAAAGTTATTTAAATTTATCTTCTAAAAAATAATATACTTGACATGAAACTAAATTATGTAAACACAAAGCATCAGGCAGTTTGATTAATCACATAGCCCTATGAGGCAGGGCAGGTCATGTATCATTATACCTTTAACAAAGAAGAAAACCAAGACAGAAATAGAAAGTGACTTACAAAAATATAAATAGGTTAACAGTAGAAGTGTGGGAAAAGATGGGCCAGATGTATGATAATCCAAACAAAGTGGGATTGTCTATACTAACACCAGACAAAGTAGATTTCAGAGCAACGATCATCAAGAGATATTATTTTATTATGATAAAAGGGTCAAACCACCAAGAAGACATAATAGTCCTAAATGTGTGTGCACCTAATAATAGACATTAAAAATATATAAAGCAAAACTTGTCAGAAATGAAAGAAGAAATGGTCAAATCTACAATAATAGTAGGGGACTTCAAGATATCTGTATCAGTAATCAATAGAATAAGTGGATAATTAGTAAGAACATAGAACTAAAAAAACACTATCCACATATTTGATCAAAATGCATTTATAGAACATTAAACATAATTGCAGAATAATACACATTCTTTTCAAGTGCACATGAATTATTAACCAGGATAGACCATATTCTGAGGCCATAAAACAAACCATAATATTATTTTAAATTAGAATTTGAAAAGCTATGCTTTTTGGACATGGTAGAATTAAGTTAGAAATCAATAGTAGAAATATGAGGGTACTTCAAAAAGTTCATCGAAAGGTTACCATTAACCTCTCAATTCTATTTTTCCATGAACTTTTTGAAATACCTTCATATATGTGAGATATATGAAAATGTTTTGAAATTAAACCACATACTTGTAGACAATTCATGGATAAAAAAAGTACAAGAAAATTTATATGTATTTTCAATTGAATAAAAATAAAACACAATATTTCAAAATATATGAGATGCTGCTAAAACTGGTTAGAGAAAAATGTATAGCATCAAATATTTCTTTTAGAAAAGAAGAAATGTTAGATATAAATGATGGAAGCTTTCACCTAGTAAACAACTAGTAAAAGAAAGTCAGTTAAACCCAAAACAAACAGAAGGAAGGAAATAGTAAAGATGAGAGATGAAATTAACGAAATTGAAATTAGAAAATAAATAGAGAAAAATCAATAAAACTAAAAACAAGTCAGTTAAACCCAAAACAAACAGAAGGAAGGAAATAGTAAAGATGAGAGATGAAATTAACAAAATTGAAATTAGAAAATAAATAGAGAAAAATCAATAAAACTAAAAACGAGTTCTTTGAAAAGGTCGATATAATTTTTATTTTTTTTTATTTTTATTTTGTCAATATACA
>NW_007735802.1:36685-38188 GCF_000696425.1 Galeopterus variegatus | reverse complement strand
GCAGAGAAAAAGAAATACCACATGTTTTCACTTATTGGAGGGAGCTAAAGGTGAATGAAAAGGTGGATATAATTGACAAGCCTCTAGCAATATCAACCAAGAAAAAAGACAGAAAGTACAAATTTTCAATATCAGGAATAAAAAAGGGGACAACTCTACAGATCATGAGATCATTTAAAGAATGAAAAAGAAATATTAGAAACTATTTTGTGCCCTGTGTCCTAAAACTTAAATGAAAGGACAAATTCCTTGAATGCTACAAAGTATCAAAGCTCATGAGGAAGAAATAAATCACGTAGGTAGTCATGTATATTAAAGATATTGCTCTATAGTTAAAAACCTTCCAAAAAAGAAAACTCTATGCACAAATTACTAAATAGGTGAATTCTAAAAAACTTTTAAGGAAGAAATGATATAAATTCTATAGAAACTCTTCCTGAAAATAGAAGAGGAGAGAATACTTCCCAACTAAATTTATGAGGCCGTAATTATCCTGCTACCAAAATGAGAAAGACATTTCAAGAAAAGCCAACTACAGGCCATTATATTATCCCTCTTGAACACAGGCTCAGCAGCTCTCAAAACAATTTTTGTAAATAGAAACTAATCACACATAATATAGGTAATAGATCATAACAAAGTACGTTTTATCCTGGGCATGCAAGGTTCATTCAACAGCTGAAAATAAAACAATGTAATTTGCCGTGTCAACATACAAAAGTAAAACTGTAGGATCATCTCAATAGGTACCAAAAAAATTATTAAAATTTAACCCCCATTCATTACAAAAACTGTCATAAAGCTAAGAATAAAAGGAAAATCCTTCAACCTTGTAAAGAGCATCTACGAACAACCTGTGGTTAACAAAAAAGTATGATTTCCTATTTGCAGGTTAAAAAGCATTGGTTTCTAGTTTTTGACTATTATGAATAAAATTGCTATAAACATTCACACACAGATTTTTTTGATGTACATAGGTGTTAATTTCTCAAGGATAAATATGTAAGAATGGATTTCCCAGCATGTATGATAAATGTATATTTAATCTTTGTTAGAAGACAGTGAACTGCTTTCCAGTTTGTCTTCCCCCCAGCAGGCATCTGAGGTCTGCATCATAACCAGTACTTGGTAAATAATGGAATGTATTCTCCAATACCCTGCTGTCTTTCAACATCTCACTGAATGATCTTCAGATTATTGTGATCCCGGGAGAGGGTCTGGGAGGCCCAGTGGCCGGCTTCAACCCACCCCATCCTCTTGCTGGGTCCTTGATTCTGCCACAGGAAAGAATTCAAGAACAGAGTCACAGTAGAAAGTGAAAACAGGTTTAATGCAAAGAGTGTGTAGTACAGACTTTACAAGGAAAGTGCCGCCTAGCTCCAGAGACTGAGTGGCAATTGCACCAAACTTAGTACAAAAGTAAGAAATACACACTTAAAGCTTAGGAAAATGTGGTATATCTACACAATGGAATACTACTCAGCTATAAAAACGAATGAAATA
>NW_007735802.1:31356-35341 GCF_000696425.1 Galeopterus variegatus | reverse complement strand
AAAAAAAAAAAAAAAAAAAAGCTTAGTACAAAGTGGAGGCTGGCTCAGAAGAGTGAGCAGCTGCCCCCTAAAGGTAAGTTCAACACAGAAGTAAAGCCTATGTGCGTTGCTTGCAAAGTGCAGGTTGGCCCCAGGAAAAGTGAGCTAACAACCCCACCTCCCACCAGGATTCCACTTCTATGGTTTCACTATCCAACACATATTCATTGTGTCTAATGCATACAGGTAATCTAGTATTGCACATGCTCAGTTGGTCTCTTTTAGAGCATTCTCATTGGTCAAATTCCTCCACACACACGTAATATTTTCAAGAATATTCAGTGCTCTCTAGCACCTCCAGTGGAAGGTCATTCAAAGGATAAACTCTTTACTCAGCCACTGGGATTGCGTAAGTCTGTCCTCGGTAGTCTCAATCTCCCTGTGCTAATACCAATAATAGGTGCAGAAAGCAATAACAACTCTTCTCTAGGGGAGAGCTGAGAGGAGGAGCCTGAGACTTTGGAGAGTACCTTGAAACTCTGAGGTGTATCCTGAAACCTGAACCCAGAGAAACTGAGCACCTCCTATCTCAATTGCTTCAAGGACTTTTAATACCTCCAGGAAGGATCTTTATAAATTGTGCATATGTGAGGTTCAGATATCCTGAGGGGTCTGTGGTGCTCTGCCAGTCTCCTATTTGACTCTTTGTGGGCTCGATCTCTCAATTACAGGAGATGATGTGTTCGTGTTCCTGTTCCTTTAGAGAACTCTCTGCTGTTGTCTGCTCTTTAGTCATTTAATGTCTTTTCCCATATGGTGACCTTCAACAGAACTTGCTGGGTGTTATTGAATGTAATGAGGAGAATTAGAAACAACTGATTCAACTGGCCAATGATTATATTTCTAATACCAGCCACAGCCTCTTCTGGTATTCTTTACCACCTGAAACGGCTGATTTACACTTCTGCCAGGTATCCCCTGTAAAGGCAGGTGGTCATCCTTCCTGTAGATGTGTTTGATGATTTCCTGAAGGTTACACATAGTTATGGAATAACAACAAGAAAGAACATCTGTCAATTCTTTCAACTCTCTTTGGAAGATGGAGTGTCTTACCCCACAGGCTACCCCAGGCTCCCAGAGTATAGAGTATTGAGATCCCTGTATGTTGTGGGTTCATAAAACACCGTAGTTTTTATGCATACTCAGAACATTTACAGACCAAATGGTGGCACAGAGCACTGCTCTTTTCCTTTGTAGAAAAGTGTGCCCTGCTCCACTTTTAGAAAACAGTAAGAGAATAAAATGTAAATATTATCAAAATTACTTAGGAAAAGGTTTGATTCGACTTTTGGGGAAAATTATCCTGTAGTTGAGCTCTATTGAATCTCTTTTTTATGAAGATAGAAGTACTCTCTCACTATTGAATTATAAATCTTAAGGGTTATAATACTGGTAATAATATTTGTATACTACACAACTTCTAATATTGCCGTAAGCTTTTGAATTTAAAACTTTTAATTATACACATGTTAAAGCTGTATATTCAGTAGTAAAATAACTAATATAATCTTTTCAGGATTACTCAATATTGCCTGAGTCTTTTAAATTAAAAACTTCTACTCATACATGTATAAAGTAGAGATATTCAGTAGCAAACATTCTGATATAACATATTTTTCTGGATCAAAACATAATATCAAAAATTTTTTCTTTCATTTTATGAAGTAGCAGACTTGTGAAATGCATGGAGGAGATGAAGCAATGATAATGGTAACCTTTTTAACCCCCTCTTAATTTTGCCTTTGAACACTCCGGCATATCATAAGTCTGAGCTTAAAGTTTGAATAAAAATCAAGAGTGAAAAGCAGAAGAATAGAGGAGCAGCTATTTTAACAAACTTGACTTAGAGTCAGTTGACTTTATTATTACTAAACGTAATAGTACATAAGAAGGTGATAAGTGCCATGGTAAAATAAAAATAGAACCAATAGGGGGCAGTTACAGTGTTATAGAGCAGGGGTTGACAAGCTTTCTGTAAAGAGCCAAATAGTAAATATCTTAGGCTTTAAAGGCTGAATGGTCTTGATTGGGACTATACAGCGTGGCCCTGTAGTGTGAATGCAAACACAGTCAATACTAAATGAGCGGGAGTGACGGCGTTCCAATAAAAGGTTTTTTTTTATAAAAACAGGTAGGCTGAATGGTCTTGATTGGGACTATACAGCGTGGCCCTGTAGTGTGAATGCAAACACAGTCTAAATGAGCGGGAGTGACGGCGTTCCAATAAAAGGTTTTTTTTTATAAAAACAGGTGGTTGGCCAGATTTGGGCCATAGTTCGCTGATCCCTAGAATAAGGATGATCAAGGTATGCTTCATTGAAAAACTTGGAGAGGAGTGGACTATTTATCAAAACATCTATTTTGGTATTTATATGGATGAAAATTTTATTATGATTTAGCCATATTTTTAGGGTTTTTTTTTTGTTAGTTTGTTAGTTATTTTAGGGTTTTTTTTTTTTTTTTGCTTTCCTATAAAACCCAATATTTCTTTAAGTAATGCAAATCTTATGGCCTCAGATCATCATCTATATGCAGACAACTCCCAATTGTATATCTCTAGCTCAATACTTTTTCTTTGAGTCTAGATTGCTATATTCAACCGCCCACCACCTGACAGGTCTGGTTGGATGTATCGTACACATCTCAATCGTTCCTAAACTCTTGACTTTCTCTTAAAACCTATTTCCATATTAACTCTCATCAGCTTTTCCCATCTTAGTGGACAGCAACTTCATCCTTCCAACTTCTGAGACCCAAACATTGAAGTTGTCTTTGACTTTTTCTTTTTCTTTTACTCACATTTGATCCATCAAGGAATCCTGTTTGCTCTATCTTCAAAGTATATCCCGAAGCCAATTGCTTCTTACTGCCTCTGTCACCACTGCCCTGATCCAAGCCATTATCTTCTCACCTGGGTTACTGATCTTGCTTCTGCCCTTTGCTGCTTGTGGCCTGTTTACAATACAGCAGTCAGTGTTACCTCTTTAAAACAAACCTCTGCTCTAAATCTGTAATTGCTCCCTAAATCACTAAAGAAAAATCCAAAGTCTTTATAATAGTCGATACAGTGATTTGGCTTTCTGTTATCTCTCTCATTTCATCTTAAAAATTTTCCTCTGCTCATTTTGCTGTAGCTATACTGACCTCCTTGATACTTCTCAAATATCAAGGCACATTCCCAGCATAGGGTCTTTTGCACTGGCTGTCCCCTCTGCCTTGGAATGCTTTTCCCAAATATTTGAATTGCTAATATATTTATCTCTTTCAGGCCTCTAATCAAATATCACCTTTGTAGAGTACTCTATTTAATATTGCAAAACCAGCTCTCACAATCCATTATGCCCTACTCCTCTGTTGTCTTTTTCTGTAACATTATTTTTTTAAAAATATATTTACTTATTGTTAGGTTTCCTTCTTTCTCGCACGTTAGAATATAAATCCCTCAAGAGCAGGGATATTTTTCTCTTTTGTGTTTATGAGTACCTGGCACAAAATAGGTACTCCAGAAATATTTGTTTAATGAAGACAAACAACTTGAAGGTGATATATAAATGTGATTAGTCCAGCAATTATCCTTCAGAATAGACCAGAAAGAGAAGAGGGCAGAATGAGGGATAGTAGTTTCTATCTTGGGGCTTAACTTCTGTGATCAGCACCTTCTAACTCAGTCCTTGTTGGGAGGAACAGATTTTATGTATATGTATTATCATTTATTCTTAAATAAGCTGTTTGAAATATTTAAAAAAATCATGGCTTGATGAAAAATACAGTGCTTTTAATTTAAATTGAAAATATTCTCATTTCTGAGTTTGTCAATAAAAAGGGAACACAGAATATCTTATGTTGTCACAAATTTTTATTTTTAAACATTATCCCAACTACATATATCTAAGGTAGGGTTGCAACTTTGTAATGCCAATGAACTGCCAGCAAATGTAAAGATGCA
>NW_007735802.1:21877-30229 GCF_000696425.1 Galeopterus variegatus | reverse complement strand
TTTGGCCAACATAATGTTTTGTTATCAATTGTAATAAAATGTAAACATAAAACCATTTATATAGGTATTATTGATCCAATAAATGCATGCACTGTTTGTGAATGTGTGAAATTTCAACATTTGAAGTATTTGTCCTATACAGTGAACATTTGTGAAAGTATCATAAGTAAATGATGACAGTTATGTTTCGTTTCATAAGTGCTATAGTAAAACTATTTTTGAAATATGAAGCCCCTAAAATAAAGTATTACTTTTTAAAAATTAAAACATAATTTATTATATATATTTGGAGAGTATGGATTTGTATTTCAATAGAAATTGAAATTCAAAAAACAAAATGTGGTGATCAAGTCAGCATAGTTAGTACACTCAGGTTTACAAAATGTAATCAATCTTTATGAACCCTAACTCATTTCTCATTAACTCCCCTCCCTGCCTTCTCACCTCTGATAGCCATAGTTCTGTTCTCTCTTTTTTTGAAAGCTCAATGTATTATTGTGATTCTTTCTATCTTTTCTTACTTTATTTTAGTTCCCTTTTATGAGTGAGGACATGTGGTATTTTTCTGTCTGTGCCTGGCTTATTTCACTCAACATAATTTTCTCCAAGTTCATCCATTTTTCTGTGAATGGCAGAATTTCATTCTTTTTTATGACACAATAGCATTCCATTGAGTATATATACCACATTTTCCTTATCCAGTTATCTGTTGATGAACATTTAGATTGGTTCCAACTCTTGGCTATTGTAAATAGAGCTGCAATAAATGTGAAAGTGCAGGTATCCCTTCAAAATGATTATTTCCATTCCTTTGGGTATATACCCAGCAGTGGCAGTTCTATTTGTAGTTGTTTCAGGAACCTCTGTATTGTTTTCCATTATGGCGGCAATAATATACAGTCCCANAATTGATGGATCATATGGCAGTTCTATCTGTAGTTGTTTCAGGAACCTCTGTATTGTTTTCCATTATGGCGGCAATAATATACAGTCCCACTAACAGTGTAGAGAGGTACCCCTTTCTCCACATCCTCACCAGCATTTGTTATTCTCTATCTTTTTGATAGTCTACCTGAGGTGAGATGATCTTTCAATGTGGTTTTGATTTGCATTTCCCTGATGCTGAGTGATGTTGAGCATTTTTTCCAAGGGTCTGTTGGCCATTTTTTTATATTCCTTTGAGAAATGTCTAGTCAACTCCTTTGCCCATTTTTTAATTGGTTTACTTGTTTTCTTACTGTTGAGTTGTTTCAGATCTTTGTAAATTCTGGATATTAATCCCTTGTCGGATGCATAGCTTGCAAATAATTTTTCCCATTCTGTGGGTTGTCTTTTTGCACTGTTAATTGTTTCTTTTGCAGTGCAGAAGCTTTTTCATTTGATATAATCCCATTGGTTTATTTTTTTCTTTTGTTGCCTGTGCTTTTAGGGTTTTATTCATAGTCTTTACCCAGTCCTACATCCTGAAGTGTTTCACCCATGTTTTCTTTTAGGAGTTTTATAGTTTCAGGTCTTATATTTAAGTCTTTAATCCATTTTGAGTTGATTTTGGTATATGGTGAGAGGTATGGATCTAGTTTCATTATTCTACATATGAATGTCTAGTTTTCCTAGCACCATCTATTGAAGAACCAGTCTTTTTCCCAATGTATGTTCGTATTACTTTTGTCAAAGATCAGTTGGCTGTAAGTACGTGAGTTGATTTCTGGATTCTCTCTTCTGTTCCATTGGTCAGAGTGTCTGTTTTTATACCAATACCATGATGTTTTGGTTATTATAGCTTTGTAGTATAGTTTGAAGACAGGGAATGTTGTATTTCAAGCTTTTTCTTTTTTTTTTTTTTCCTCCCTTAGGATTGCTTTGACTACTTAGGGGCTTTTGTTCCATGTGAATGTTAGGATTGTTTTTTCTATTTCTGTGAAGAATGTCATTGGTATCTTGGTAGGGATTACTTTGAATCTGTAGATCACTTTGGTAGTATGGACATTTTCACAATGTTAATTCTTCCAATCTAAGAGCATGGAATGTCTTTCCATCTTTTTGTGTCCTTTTTAATTTCTTTCAGCAGTGATTTGTAGTTCTTGTAGAGATCTTTCATCTCCTTGGTTAAAATTATTCCTAGGTATTTCATTTTTTTGGTGGCTATTGTAAATGGGCTTGCTTTCTTGATTTCTTTTTCTGCTAGTTTGTTATTGGAGTATTAGAATGTTACAAATTTTTCTTGCTGATTTTGTATCCTGCAACTTCACTGAAATTGTTTTCAACTCTAAGAGTTTTTTGGTAGAGTCTTTAGGATTTTCTATATATAGCATAATGTCATCTGCAAAAGAACTAGAAAAACCAGAATAATTCAACTTCAAAATTAGTAGACAAAGGAAATCATTAAGATCAGAGTGGCACTAAATAAAATAGACCCCCAAATGATACAAAGCGTTCTAAGTAATACAGCTTTTTCAATTACATTGAAAAAAGCCATATTAAATATGTCTTATAAATTTATATAAGATTAATATATTGTTGCAAGTATTTTTCTAAAAATGTGTCCTGTTTCTAAGAGTAGCAAAAAAATAGCCAAAAGTGATATTTTATCTTTGTGTCACTAGCAGTAATTCAAGAAATACTTTCACCCTTAAGCAATCCGTTATGTATTTCCAGATCTTTGATTTCAAATAATTACAGTGAAAGTAGCCCTTAGTCTACATCATGATATGTTATTTAGAAAGATTATTATTTATTATTATTATATCTATATAGAAAGATTATTGGATAAAAAATCAGGGATTCTGGAAATTATTTGTAGTTATGCTGTTAAGTACCTTCCTTGATAAGTGGCTTAATCCTGTCATCTCCGGTTTTTTCCTGGGTGAAATCACTGTGGTGTTTCCCAAAGCTAAAGTCCTATGATCCCTAAATCAGCACTCTCCAATATAAATATAGTGCAAGTCACACATGTAATTTAAATTTTTCTCTTAACCACATTAAAAGTTTTAAAAATGGGTGAAATTAATTTTAATAATATATTTTTACTAAATATATGCAAAATACTATTTTAACATTTAATTAACCTAAAATGATTGAGATATATTACATTCTTTTTTAATACTGAGTCTTTGAAATCTGATGTGTAGTTTACACTTACAGCACATTGAAGTAGCTATATTTCAAGTGCTCAATAACAACACATAGCTAGTGACTTTGAGATTGGATTGCACACACTTAAACATAAAACAAGTAGATTTATTGTGTTTTGGAAAATAGAGAGAGTGTGAGTAAGTTTAATAAAGAGTTGAGCACTCTCAGATCAGTAATTTTAATATTCCTCCATGATTATCCTGTGGATTTATTTTATTTGAACAAAGAATGACACAAATACATGTGCACACACATATGCACACACACATAGATACACACAGATGCCTCTTATGGCATACAACATAAACCCGTATCTCAAGTCGAAGATTAATTGGTAATTCCAATGCAATGCTAGCTTCTCTATATCAGTTTTAAAGAGCTTTAGGAAATTGACAATAATTTTATAAAATATTGATTTTAAATTTAACAATGTTCCTGTTGTTTGCCATTAAAATATATTTACGCAGTAAGTACCATAAAATTTGATTTGATTTGGTATTATCTGAGTTTTTTACTTTTTATTCTCATTTACATAGAAATAGGGATTGCATATATATAGTGCGGGCTGGTAAAGTTTAAGCAAAAATGACCAGATAAATAGTATAGTTTATTAATTTAATAAGTGTTTAATCAGAATTTTCTCTTTATATCTTTCTGTAACTGCCTTTTTAATGTTTTAAAATAAATTTATTTATTATTATTATTATTATTATTTTACATTCTAAGATGTTGTTGTGGAGTAGTTGGAGGAGGGGGAGAGGGGAAAGGGGAGAGGAATAGGGTGGAAAGAAGGGGGCACGGTCAAGGCCTGTGGCAAACCTCTCATTCTGGTAGGGGAGCCCAGGGGGCTTCTGGCAGTGGCTTGGTCATGGCTGGGGTGGATGTAGACTTCAGGGGGATGAGGCTGAGCCCCTTGGTACTCCTCATCCTGTCTTGGGAGCCCAGGGCGCTTCTGGTGGTGGCTTGGTGGTTGTCACTGGGCTGGATGCAGATGTCAGGGTGGGGCATGGCCGAGGCCCTCAGCTCCCCACTGCACCAGCTGGTGAGCCCAGAATGCTTCCGATGGCAGCCTTGCTCAGAATTTTCTAAGTGTTGTACAGAACAGAAATGATTTAAACAACAAGCTTATTACTTTGTAGAACCAGATTATTCTGGTTAGAAATCATTTTCAATGTAAGTCAAAGAACACAAATCTTTTTTTCTTAAGTCAATTTAATTGGCTAAGGATTCAGGATCCAAATTTTTAAATAATGTTATTATGATTGATCCCTCTCTATGTCTTTCCTTGGCTCTTCCATACTCCATGTGTTAGTTTTATTCTCAGGCTCAATGAAGATGTAAGATGGTCAACAGCTCCATCTCTTGTACTCTCAGAGTAAAATTCAGAGGGAAAGAGCTCTCCACATTTCCCAAACATGACCTCAGTAACACATCTGATGTTCTGGTTGGGTCATCTTTCTACCTTTGACTCATGTATTGTATTCAGCAAATGCATGGCCTTTCTTCTAGCATGTTGTTTTCAGTTTAGAATAAGCAAGAAAGTTTATAGACCATATCTCCTTTTATACCATTAGCATAAGAATCCTAAGAATGTTTTTTCTTCACCTCTATTTCTCCTTTAAGCAGAATCTAACAATATATACACATGTACATAAGTTTTCTTGTTTGGTTTCTCTATCAATCCAAATCCATTTTCTTCTTCTTTTTTTTTTTTTCCTTTTTGTCTTTTTTTTTGACCGGTAACAGGATCGCAACCCTCAGTGTCACGCCCGTACCACGACCGGCAACGGGATCGCAACCGTTGGTGTCGCGCCCGCACCGCGCTCAACCAGTGAGCGGACCAGTCTCTATATGGGATCCGAACCCTCAGCGGGAGCGCCACCACACTCCCAAGTGTCGCACTCTACCGAGTGCGCCACCGGGCTGGCCCCCATTTTCTTCTATATATCACACATTGCAGAACATTTAAGATCCACTGATGCTATCCTTGATTATTCTGTGCTTTCATGGATTTTTAAAACATTGTTTTAAAAAAATATTTTAACATTTGTATGTATTTGTGGGGTACAGTGTTTTGTTTCTATACATGCATATATTGTACAATGATTCACCTAGGGTAGATAGAACAGTTGTGTACCCAGTATTCCACCACTATATTGTTTTTTGTATCATTTCCTATTTAGTGTTTAGTGGGATGGGAGGTGTATATGGGTGCTGAATCTATCATCTTGAATCAGAAATTAAAACACATACATTTTTACAACTGGAGAGTAGGACTGGAGGAGAAGTCTGACTTTCATTGGCCAAAAGAATGAACATGGGAAATGGTAAAAAAGAAAACCTACATAAATAAAGAAACCAATGAACACACATCATTTTTGTTTGCTTGTTTGAATGGAAAATGAAGTTCTAACAAGAGTCAATATATTCCAGAGGCTTTTGCCTGCTGTTCTAAGAAGGATATTCTACATGATTGTTACTTTCCTAGGGTTGGAAAAGACATTAAATTTCAGAATAGTAGAGTTGCCCTGATGAGCTTTAAAATGTTATTTTCATCTAGCATATTGCCACACCAGTAGATTTGTGGACAACTTCACATTTTATTACAGCAGTATGTGTCTAGGCATAATATCATTTCAGATACCTCTAAGTCATAGATAGCATGGTATGGTGAATGGATCATAAGCTTTGGATTGAGAGAGATTTTTATTTGAACTGCAACTTAGCTAACTACAACTGTTTGAGCTTGGAATAGTTATTTAAACTTTCTGAACATCAGTTTTTTTTTCCTCTATAAATGGGTATATTAATATTTACTACTCATTGTTGGTTTTAGACTTAGAATTAATATTTGAGTAACATTAGCTTGGGTGGCAGCTGCCTGGTTGCTGACCAGCGTCTACATATAGATCCACTACAAAGGCCCACATTGATATGGCTTCTCACCAAAGTTCATCAGAATTGCCCTAAAGCTGGAAAAGGTTGAAAGGTAAAATAAAGACAAGGCAAAAATGCTAAGGGAACAACTAAAATTACACTACATAAAATTAACTCTAATTTATTCTTGATGGCTTTTCCTCGTATTTTGAAAATTTTAGAGACAAATAACAAAATAACAGTTTCATACCACATCCTACTAATGCTGAGACAGCTCTTTGGATGGAAACACAGGAAATGCTCATCTGATGTGGTCTAATTTACATTTTAGAATGTGTCACAGCCAAGAGCAATGTGCAAAACTTTCTATTATGTAACTAAGATTGACAACAATGAAAAGAGACCAAAGGTTAATATTTAAATAAAGTGTTTACCCAGAAATGACTCTGAAGTACATATTATCTCTCAAGAGAGATAATTTGAAGATGTATATAGCCCATTTTTGTCAGATGTCAGCATACTATGATATTAGACTGACAAAGTTGACATCAGAATATTTTAGGATTATTTAAATAGCAAGCTCAGTTAATTAAAAATAAACAATTTTTTGCCTAACTCCTATTGGTATATGAAATACATGAGATAAGGGTACACTGCTTTGCTGCAGATATCTGGATAAAATACACCACATTTATTAATTTAAATTTCTTACTTAGACTAGCAAGATATTGTAAGAATTATCAAATATTTTATTCAAGAAAATTTTAATCAGTATTGGTTAGGATAAATCTTGTCATCCCTCTTTCTCATTTGATGCTTTAAGGAATCATAATTACAATAAACCAGCAATTGCCAGCCTCCAAAATATTGCCAATGACTGTTGTATAACAGTTCAGTATCAATATATGACTATAAAACTTTAGTTCCAAACTGAAGTATTGACTGATTGACAATTATCATTCAATAGAAATTATTTATCTAATATTATTTTTCATAAATATAAGTAATCAATCATTTTTTGTTGAGAAGTCTACTTGATACACAAGTTATGGTAGTTAGGGGGAAAAAAAAACATTATATTTTATTTATCTTCTACTTCCAAAAAAAATACATTAACACATATAATATAGGACAATAAAAAACATAGCAATATAAAAGCCAATTAATGGGAGAAATGAAAGAGATATGGCTCATAATCTCTTATTCACATTTCTTACCTGTGGTGAATTCTGCATAATCTCTTCAAATATATTTTACAATTAATTAATTTTCTTTTTAGTTGTGTATAATCTGATATTTAAACAGACCATTTTGATATCTTTATTCCAATTTTTTATATTTGTACATTTTTACCTTTCCAGCTTATTATTTTGAAAAATTTTGAGAAAATTTGAAACAATAATACAATGAATACCTTCACAGACATTCACCAGTTAGTAATATTTTTCTACATATGTTGTCTCTTTCTCTCTTTACACATACATGCGCGTGCACGCACACAAACACGTGAAGTTTTTGTTGCTGCATCTTTTTAAAGTGGCAGATATCATGATGCTTTACACCCAAAGCTTCGGCATGTGTCTCAGGAGAACAGGTACAATATCCAACATAACCACATTAACTTTCTCACACTCCAGAATTTAATGTTATAATAGTAATATTATCTAATACACAGTTATATTCATGATGCCCTAATTGACTTCAAATTATCCTTTATACTTTTTTTTCTCATCCGGGTCCATTCGAGGATTTATGCATGCTATTCTCAGTGTCTGTGACCATACTTGCCATCAGATTGCAATTAGAAGCATTTCAGCAGACAGTATTTTCCCAAAAAGGTCTGAGGCTGTCATTCTCAAGTTTCCCTGCTACATGCCTCTGCCAGTATTCATATTTTACCATACTTGCCATCAGATTGCAATTAGAAGCATTTCAGCAGACAGTATTTTCCCAAAAAGGGCTGAGGCTGTCATTCTCAAGTTTCTCTGCTACATGCCTCTGCCGGTATTCATATTTTTTTCTTTTTTGATTTGGGACTCCAACTCTGGTTTTGGAGATTTATTTTTTCTTACTTGATTTTTTTTTCAGGATAATTACTATATTTATCATTGCACCATAAAAACATTTTCTGTGGCCCTTTACCAATTTCTCACTAAACACCACCCCCCTTTATTTTATTTATTTTAATTTTTCTAGTGTAGCATTTCTCTAAGGAGTTACCCTTCAGGCACCTATGGTTTGGGGGATATATCTTAAAACCAGTTAACAGAGGAGAAGAAACATAAGCTTCATTTATAGATGGGGCCAACATACTGATGTTAACCAAAAATAGACTGCTGTGTA
>NW_007735802.1:10694-21772 GCF_000696425.1 Galeopterus variegatus | reverse complement strand
CCATACTTGCCATCAGATTGCAATTAGAAGCATTTCAGCAGACAGTATTTTCCCAAAAAGGTCTGAGGCTGTCATTCTCAAGTTTCCCTGCTACATGCCTCTGCCAGTATTCATATTTTTTTTTTTCTTTTTTGATTTGGGACTCCAACTCTGGTTTTGGAGATTTATTTTTTCTTACTTGATTTTTTTTTCAGGATAATTACTATATTTATCATTACACCATAAAAACATTTTCTGTGGCCCTTTACCAATTTCTCACTAAACACCACCCCCGTTTATTTTATTTATTTTAATTTTTCTAGTGTAGCATTTCTCTAAGGAGTTACCCTTCAGGCACCTATGGTTTGGGGGATGTATCTTAAAACCAGTTAACAGAGGAGAAGAAACTTAAGCTTCATTTATAGATGGGGCCAACATACTGATGTTAACCAAAAATAGACTGCTGTGTACTACAGCTCCCCAAGGAGTAGCCTCAAGATTAAATGGTAAGTGGATATCCTTCCAGTGAGCAGAACTTCAAGCAGACTGCCCTGTCATTAACTTTGTGTAGGAGGAGGCATGGCCTGAGGTAAGGAGATATGTCACTGGATAGTGATGCATGGGTCAGGAAGGAAAAATCCAGGAAGATTGAGTTAAGGGGGTCTGAGGCAGAAGCATACAAACTGACTTAGGAGACAGAACAAAAATCATAGGAATCTTTTAGTGTCATGATATTGCCCATCAGAAAGCATCCTCCAATAGATAGATGGGATAGATAAGATGATTTGTGAAGTGTATGAAAGCCAGGCTCTTTCTACAACCAGTCCAGTTTGGTAAAAAGGGCCATGAACAGAGATGCCATGACAGCAGGGATGGAGACTAGGCATGCAAGTTGATTACCTCAGAACCCTTTTGACTTTTCAAGGGTGACAGTCCATCCTAACCAGTGCTGACTGCCACTCCAGACCAGGTTTGCCCTCACTGCCTCCTCTGTCAGTACCAGCCTGTGAAGGCTTACAGAAAGTCTTCTTGATACGGAATCCCACATAATCTTCCTCAAAGAAGGGACATACTTTGTAATTAAGTGGGTCTTGGCATAGCACTGGAATCCATCTGTCTTTCAATTTACCACATCACCCAGACAGCCAGTCTGACAGAATGCTACCATGGCCTGCTTAATGCTCATCTACAGTGACAGCTCAGAGACAACACCC
This sequence comes from Galeopterus variegatus, assembly GCF_000696425.1. Lineage (NCBI taxonomy): Eukaryota > Metazoa > Chordata > Mammalia > Dermoptera > Cynocephalidae > Galeopterus > Galeopterus variegatus. The sequence goes on along the minus strand of NW_007735802.1, from coordinate 20,579 downwards.
TGTGGGGCTAGGGGTGCTGCCTTAAAGACGAGGTGTATGCAATGAGTCCATATCCATTATCCAGAAAAGTGTTCCTATGGGAAAAATACCAGGTTCTGGAAACCAAGCCATGCAAGTAAGCTTGGCCCTATTCACCATCATTCCAATGGCCCACTCATGCAATTAGTGTTTTCCTTCCAGCAAACTTCAGTGTTGCTGGTATAAAGGGCTTGGTTCCCAGTAGAGTGGACCCTGCATCAGGAAACAGAACGAATGTTTCACTGACCCAGAGCTGAATTACCCCCCTGTCCTTTTGAGCTTCTTATTCCAGTGGTCCAATGGGAGAAGAAATGAGTTACCATTTTGGATGCATTAATTGAGCTCTCATTACCCTGAGAAGCAAGTGCTGCTATCACACACAAAGTAGGAACAGTAGGCTGAAATCAGGGGATTCACTGGTCTATTTCTTAGTAATTTTAATTCCAGTAATAACCATATATGGGCTATTGAAACAACCTCGGCCTGGCAAGGATAAAGCAAATAAGAGCTTTGCTATTTTAGGAACAGAGGTCAGTGTCACCCGATCAGGCAAGAAGCCTAGACCCACTGCGGTGCTGGAGGAGTGTGAGGGAAAATTAGAATGGTATTAGAGGAGGGAGACAGTGAATATTAATTATCATCTTGAGATGAATTGCAGCACTAGAAACTGTATCTTATTACAAGCCTCTTATTTTGAATAATTTGTAGAATTTGGGACTATCTTTTTGAATACTCTCTGAGAGATTATAGTTAATGTAGGACACTGGTGTATCCAAATGGTAGAAGATATGAATTGTGCTTTGACATCTCCACTGCCCTGATTCACATACACTTGGCCTAGAGTTTTGCTCCAGTTCTGCTGCAGCAGCAACCATAGGCACACTTTTAGCCTGATAGCACCTTGTCACAACTATACTAGATATCTTTTGCTATTGAATGCCACTGTGTGGGACTACTGCAGGACTCTGCTCCTATATTGTGATGTTTGCACAAACCTAAGGAGAGAGGCAATAACAATCTTTGTGGAAATCTTGTCTAATGAGAAAAACTTATTGGATAAATGATTCCATTCTTTCTTGTCTCAGATAGAAAATAAGGAAACATATTTTGCATATTTCTTTGGAGTTCCCCCAGAGGAAATGCATCTAGTAGCCCCAGGTAACTAGGATTACATGCACCTTCACAATGCCTTTTCTCCTGCCCCATTTCACTCTTCCTCTTATACCTATCCCTGTTCCTGAGGCTTACTTCCTACAATAAACTACATGCATGCAGATCTTTGTCTCAGGTGCGGCTTTGGGGCAAAGGTGGAATGAATCTAATCTAATCTAACTGTGAATAGTATGACCATGTAATTCATGTAATAAACAGGTGCTTTCCCAGGCAAACTGGGACATATGCTCACTATCACTGCAGGATAAATATCAGGTGTACAAAAATAACTACAATTTATAGAATCAATACTAAAATAATAAAAGTGATAAAAATCATGAAGTCAGAAAATGAAAGATCAGTGTAATAAAACACTAACAAAACAAAGCAATTTTAAAAGTAACAGAACTACAATATTTTGTTCCTTCACCTGTGTACAATGTCCACTTAAATTTGTTTCACCTGTACTCTCATAAAAGGCCTGTGATTCAAAGCTCTCATACTGTGCAAGCGTGCTGGTTATTGGTAGATTTCCTTTTGTAATGATAGAGGAGACATAATAAGGAATATTTATACTTGGTCACTGAGTCAGTGGTCCCTGCAATATTTTTATGCCCAATATTGAATTAGAGGACTTACTCTTATTAAAAAAATCAGTTCTTGGGAAAGTTACCTGTTCTTTCCCATATCATTCCTTTCTCTTAACCTTCAAACTCTTTAAAGAAAGAGACTATATATTTAATCATTTGCATTTAGTGAGAATTTTAGAATGTGCAATTGAAATTTTCTTTTTTAGGATAGGTTATTAGAGATTTTATTTTCATGAATTCTGATAAATGTCATGTGAGATTTAATGATGAGATATATCGGAGATGGTAATTGACACTTAGAATTAAACTCTTTATCAAGTCTGGAGGCACTGGATAAGTGCTATCCCTTAATCTCCAGAGAATGTTTCAAGGAGGGAAAAAACTCAGGGGGAAAAAGTTAGGATCTATCAGCTTGTTTGGGTAATACTTGTGGGATATTAGTGGGATGAGGTTTTTTCTGCCCCCTCTTGAGTACAAATTTGTGTGTGCATGCGTGTGTGTGTGTGTGTGTGTGTGTGTAGAAGGAGCTACAATAATATTCGTAGCTATGGTGTCAACTTCAGGGATGGAACCAATGCTCATGATAAGTGAAAGGATATAACCAAGCCACAACAGGAACCACAATTGCCACGTGAAATGGCTCTGTTAGCTTGATAGATGGGAGTCCCATAAGGTTCTGGGTATGCCCCAGGAAAAACAACATGTATGCAAAGATGAGAGCCATAATGATTCTTCAGAGAAAATGTGTAACAAGTCAGTGTTCTTCAGAGAAGGAAGGGGTTCAAGGAGGTGAGGGTTCTTACCTTTGAACTGGTTGAGATGCAGCCAGAGAACATAATTATGAGGACAATAGTCGCCCCCCTTTATCTGCAATTATGCTTTCTGTGGTCAACCATGATCTGAAAATATTACATACAATAAGATATTTTGGGAGTGTGAGAGAGAGAAAGAGAGAGAGAAGAGAGGAGAGAGAGAGAGAGAGACCACATTCACATAACTTTTATTACATTATATTGTTATAATCGTTCTACTGTTTTATTTTTTATTTGTTAATTTCTTACTGTGCCTAACTTATAAATTAAACTTTATCATAGATATATATGTATAGGAAATAACATAGTATACGTAGGGTTTGGTACCATCTGCAGTTTCAGGCATCCACTGGAGGTCTTGGAATGTATCCCCCATGGAAAAGGGGGACTACTATACCTGGAAAATACATGTTGGTATCAGGAACCCTGCTAAGACTTAGCTTTGTATAGTTTTTTGTAGAGTATATGCTTATAAACACTTGTTGATAATGAGGGTTTGGGGGCAAGATGAGCTCAACTAGAAAAAAAGAACCAATGATATTACTTTTAAGGATATATGCCAGAAACAAAGGGTGCTGTTTACCTGGCTCATGAGAAAGTGGTACAAAAGTAACTTAGAATATTTGTATGATTAAAAAAAGAAAGAAAGAAAATAACTTTGGGAACAATAAGATATTTAAGAATGGTGACAAGAATAAGAAAACTGTAAAGTATCCTACAAACACATTCAGAATGCATTCCAAGGTAAAATGACCATGCTACCTACATTTTGTATACAAGTTAAGTCAAATATTATAAAGTTACAAAGTCATTAATCTGCGTGTTGTCAATACAGGGAATTGTGGACCTAGGAGCTGTCCTTGGGCTGACATAATAATGCTTCTCATGTGTAATCTCTCAGGGAGACACTAGAAATTCAAGTTATATTTGTACTTGGGCTGGAAGCAGACAAATGGAAGATTGCCAAGTGTAGTAATTGGAAATTTCTTAATGACAAGCTAATAGGTGCCCAGAAATTGGTTGATTGCCTGGAATACAACTGCTCACTGGCCAGATTATAACTCAGGAATTGGTTCCAAATTAGTAGCACAAGACTAGGCTGATTCGTTCTCCCACTCCTACGTGAAGACTTTTGCATTCTCCCTTTTTGACAGATATTTAATGAAAAATTGTGCATTTGATACATCTTTATAAACTATTGTAACAACAAAGCAATTCCAGAATTTTACATAGGACCTAAATAAGCTTATAAGATTCAACAAGAATTCATATTGAAATATTAAACGATTTTGGTCATGGTTCAGCATTATAATTAAATGGTATCTATTAATTTTCTGTTTTAAAATTTCCATATTAATATATCTACATCCCTAATGTAGAATTTCCCCCTTTTAATTGTTTCTAATTATCCCCGCATATGTTCCATGTATGGTAAATGCCATTTGCTCCCCTTTAAGTTATTGGATTGAAAATTTATTATGATTGGCAATGAAGTTTTCTGAAATTCTTTTTACATGATATTTTATTTTTTTGACTTGTATAGCAAGCAAGAATCCACAAAATATTCCATGTTGAACAAAACAAAACAAAAAAACTACTATTAGTAGGCTGACCTATTTTGATTTGGACTTCTGTATATTTCTGGTATGTTTACCTTGGAGTGGGGCTAACATCTCATAATTCTTGCTGCCTATTTCCCCGCTGCCACCTACAGCTCCAGGTGTTCACAGAAAAGTTCAACATGTTAAAATGTTGAATTGTCTGATATTGTATTTATTCAGAGTTATTTCAAGCTAAGCAGAAGAGGAGCTGCAGCTGAACACCTGGTGGCTTTACTCTTCTTACTTACTACCTTGACTAGAATAAACACATACACACACACACACACACTCACACACACACACACACAATCACCTGTTATGTTTCAGACCTTCCCAAGGGTCTACTACTGTATGAGTGACATGGTGTTAAGAGCGTGGATTTCAGAGTCAGACTGACATAGTTGGAATCCTGTCTCTGCCACCTGAGGGCTGATTGGCCTTGGGAAAGTTTCTTAATCTATAAAACACAGGTTTTCACACTATGAAATGGGGACAAAAATGGTACCTGTCATATTAGGGTGTTTTCATATTTTTTTAATTTAATGTTTAGATAGAAAATTATTTTCTCAATATATAAATGAAGGAAAGCATCACAAATTGAATTTAAAGTCAATTAATAAGGAACAAATTTAGCACAGAAAGATTATTATCCTTAATGCATAAAGAACTCTTAAAAATGAATTAGAAAAAATCTTAACAGAAATTTGGTGAAAGATGTGAGCAGACAGGTCACACACTAGAAAGAAACACAAGTGGCTAATAAATACATTCTAAGATGTTCATAGAAATGGAAATTAAAACAAAAAAAGGATATTTTTTTTCTCAAACTGAAAAAGTATGATACTTTATAATCCTGGTCCTATAAGAGAAACAATGCCAGAATCTTCTTGTGTAAGTACAAATTGGTAAAACTTTTTTGGAGAATAGATTGGATTCATAAATAGAAGTCTTTCAAATGTTCATATACTTTCAACCAATTATCCTACTTCTAGAAACCATAAGCAAATAATCAAAGAAAATATGTATATTTTAAATGTGGAAGGCAATTATGTAAAGATAAAAAATTGGGAATGAACTGAATGTCCAATATTTAGAATTGCCAGATAAATTATGGACCTCCATAAAATGTAATATGATTGCAGTGATTAAAATCTAATTATGAAGAGTATTTAAGAAAAATTTTAAAGATGTAATATTAAGTGAAAAAGCAGGATAAAAAACTGCACTAAAAGTAATTAGGTATGTTTAAACTCCAGATATACCTCCAAAAAAAGACTGAAAGGTATTTTTTTACATATACATATATTTTTGCTAAAAGGGAAATTTATTTAATGTAAGTGTATACATTAATAAAAAAGAAAGATCTCAGATCAACAATCGCCTTTGCATCTTAGGAAACCAGAAAATGAAAAGCAAACTAAGCTCAGACCTAGCAAAAGAAGTAAATAATAAAAATTAGAACATAGATAAAAGAAATAGAAAATTTAAAAAATAGACAAAATCAATGAAACCAAAAGTTGGTACTTTTTTTTTTTTTCCTTTTTGTCTTTTTTTGTGTCCGGCAACGGGATTGCAACCCTCGGTGTTGCTCCCACACCTCGCTCAGCCAGTGAGCGGGAACCAGTCTGTATGTGGGATCCGAACCCTCGGTGGGAGCGCCACCGCGCTCTCAAGCGGCGCACTGTAGCAGTGCGCCACCGGGCCGGCCCAAAAAGTTGGTACTTTGACAAGATACACAAAATTGACAAACCTTTATCTAAATGGACTAAGAAATAAGAGAGAAGACTCAAATAACTAAAATCAGAAATGAAAGAGGGGTCATTACAACCAAATTTATGGAAATCAAAAGGGTTATAAGAGAATACTATGAACAATTATTAGTCAACAAATAAGATCATCTAGCTGAAATGAATAAATTCCTAGAAACATGCAACCTATCAAGACTGAATTATGAAAAAAACAGAAAGTCTGAACAAAACTAGCTGGCAAGATCAATCGTTTTTCAGTTTCCTGATGCAGGACTCCCTTAAGGATTTCTTGCAAGGTTGGTCTTGTGGTGGTGAACTCCTGTAGTTTTTGTTTGTCTGGAGAATACACTATTTCCCCCTCATTTATGAAGGATAGCCTTGTTGGGTATATTATTCTTGGCTGGCAGGTTTTTTTCTTTTAGTATTTTGAACATATCACCCCATCTTTTTCTGGGCTATAGAGTTTCTGTTGAAAAGTCTGCTGTTAGTCTAATAGGGGCTCCCTTATTGGTTTACAGGTTGACTTGACTTGATGCTTTTTTCTTGCTTCTTTTGAGATTCTCTCTTTGTCTTTGAGCTTTTCCAGTTGTGAGAGGATCTTTTTGGGTTGAATCTGTTTGGGGATCTTTGAGCCTTCTGAATCTGAAGGTACATGTCTCTCCCTATTCCTAGGTATTTTCTGTTATTATTTTGTTGAATAAGTTTTCCATGCCTTTTCCTTTCTGCTCCCTTTCTGGAACACCCACAATTCAAATGTTTGTGCACTTAAGGTTGTCTTTTAGCTCTCTTAGATTTTCTTCATTTTTAAATATTCTTTTTTCTTTTCTTTCTTTTTTTTTTTGTCTGCCTGAGTTAGTTCAAGAAGACTATCTTCAAGATCAGAAATCCTTTTTTCTTCTTGTTTTAGCCTGCTGCCTAAGCTCTCAGTTGTGTTTTTTATTTCATTGAATGAATCTTTCAGTTCCATGAGTTCTGTGACATTCTTTTTAAAGATGTTAACCTCTTCGTAAATTTTGTATTTCATATCCTGGATTATTTTTATTGTTTCATTATGTTGTCTGAGTGTTCTGCTATCTCAGTGAGTTTTCTTAAGGTTGCTGCTTGGAATTCATTTTCAGTCACTTCAAGAGTTTCCTGCTCTGTAGGGTTTGTTGTTTGAGAATTACTGTATTCTTTTGGTGGTGTCATATTTTCTTGGACTTTCTTATTTTTAGTATCTCTGTGTTGATATCTGGTCATCTGGTAGAGCAGTTGCTTTTTCTGTTACTCTGGAGAGGGGCTTGAGGGGAGAGAAGTCTTCTTCTTTTTTCCAGTCTCTGCTGGTGACACTCCTTGTGTCAGTGCAGTCAAGTGTCTGGTGCGTCAGCTGCACAGTGGCTGTGGCTACTGCTGTGGTGTCAAGCCACTTTTGCAGCAGCCATGGTTGTGGTGGTGGGTGTGGTGGGCCTCCTGTGTGGAAGTGGTGTTTTCGTCATGCTGCTTGCCTGCTTCCAGGTGGAGGGTGTGGCTGCCCTTGGCTCCTGCCTAAGGTGTTTTTGTATTAAAAGAGGTGATCAATGTAAAGAAAGTATTAGTACAGTGACTGGCACATAGTAAATGTTCAGTAAATTCTAGCTATTATTACTTCAAGGAAATGGCTAGGAAATATCTACATATTGACCTAAGTGTAAGTTTTAAAAGGGAAAATGTGAAGTGTTAAGAACAAGGGAGGAACCAGCAGTAAAATATTGATACAGATTGTGGTAGATGTGTGTGTGTGTGTGTGTGTGTATGTGTGTGTGCAGGTGTTGGTGGTATTGGTGCTGATGGTGAGTACAATGTCTACATTTCTTATAACAGCAGGATATTTCTTTTCAAGGGACATCCACTGATATGGTTTAGGTGAGATGACACTGCATGCCATGTCTTCCCATACTGTCAGAAATGAACACATGGTTCAGGTTTGGTTAAAAAGAGCCCCCCACTTTCTGGCCATAGTCTTTAGATCAAAAAAGGGCATATGATCCAAATGTGGCTTATAGTCTTTAAAGATGTGACATTTAGATTTTGGGTATCAGAGGGTCTCTTAAAAACATGTTAGATGGCAACTTTCCCACCAAATGTGGAGAACCTACTTAAGTATATTTCCCAAAATACAAATAATATCCAAAACTGGGAGAAGACAGCACCCTCAATGGAATTGTTTGAGCCCTTCAGTTTGATTGTGCCCAAAGGCAGACATACTCCTGGACTTAGCAGTTTTGTGAGTCAATATGTCAATATTATTTTCCCCCAAGTTTTTCAGAGTTAAATTTCTGTTATATATGATCAGAAGATTGGTGACTTAATATCTTGTGCTGAGATGAAGAACATTGTAGTAGATAAAGCTCTAGAATTGGAACTGAATACAGAATTTCAAGCTTTGATACTACTTATGGGTATGAAAATCAAAGGGAATAATTAAGATTCCTTAATTATCAGTTTTCTTATCATAAAATAAAGATATAAATCTCTAGTACCTCATAAATCTTTAGGAAGCTCAGTAATACAACACGTGAAAAACTATACTATGTAGGTTTAAATTTTGTAGTCACAAAAATAGGTATCTGGGGTAGTTAGAGTTTGGACTTTCCAATGTTGGTGAGAAATATGCTTGTAAGTTATAAATACCCACATGCCTTACATTTAAACAACACAAACATATTAGTCATTAATGAACAGATTAGAAGTATAGTGAATAGAGGTAGAGGAGAATAGAATAGGTGAAAACCTTCAGTTTGTAATACACCCAACTGAATATGTATTGGATATATAATTTCAAAGTTTTTCTAGCAAAATGATTGATCACAACCTTTAAAACTATATACTCTGCCTAATTACAAGTGTTTTATTGCTACTGAGACACATACTGATACAGCTTGAAGAAGGAAATCCTGAGGACAATGTAAAATATCTCACATGGATTTCAAGGACTAATTCATTGAATATTGGCCCTTCTATTGCATTGTTAATGATTTTTTTCTGCTCTTGAATTATTAAACATGTGTATGTATATTTGCATATATATATGCAGATAGCAAATAAAATAGATGCAATATTCTTTACATCTAATGCTTTCATTATGTAACTTTAATCTTCTTGAAAATGTTTGAAATGTATTGGCATTTAAGTAGAAGCATTTGCTGAGATTTTCATAAAACATTCAGACTCTAACAATGGTCTGGGTGATGAGGTGATTAGTAATTGTATCTGGAGTTCTTCCTATCATAAGTCATCAGTCCAGATTTCTCCTAGTCAGTAGAGCCCTGAAATCAAAGCTGTTCATGCCATGTTTACTGGCTTATAAAATGAGCAGCTGGGATGCCTGAGTTTAGTGATCTAAAAAATAAATAACATCAATGCTGAAACCATGGCTATAATATTGGTGGTCTTCTCAGAAAGGACCTAAACTGGCCACCCATGGAAATGAATCCACTTTGCTACAAGACAAAGTTGAAACACTGATATAGGAAAATGGCCCTAGTGATGTCTTACAGGCTGAAGCTGCCCTCATTCCAATTTCTATCCTTTAAGAGTGTCCATGTAATGCCTTTAAATTAAATTAAGTTTTGAAAAAAAATCTTAGCAATTTTCTTCTTGGTCTTGATATTGTGTCAGCAAAGCCCTTAACAATTGGAATTATGTTCAGTACATGTTGGAAGTTTGTCCAATTGGAGCAAGTGTAATCTGATTTTAGGCCCTGAGTGAGCTGAGGCCTGGAGGAGAAAGATACTGTGGAGACTCAGCTTTTTTACAATGGTCCTTAGCTTTGTACTGTGTCAGACAGATTGGAGGGGCTGAGAGTGCCCTATCACCCTTTGTAATGTCAGCAGCCACAAAATTGCATCAGGGTTTTGTGCTACCATTGTAATCTAAGCTCAGGTTTTCAAGTTTGAGATCCAACTACTTACACAAATCCCGATAGCATTTCAGCCAAGGTGTAGAG
>NW_007735802.1:7421-9772 GCF_000696425.1 Galeopterus variegatus | reverse complement strand
ATCTTGAGGAAATCTTTTTAAATATAATCCTGCATCATTATAAAATCGAATGTGGTATTTTGGGGGAGTATAGTTAGTTTCAGTGATGGAACATACATTTGCTTCTCAGAGATTGAACTTCCTTCAAAAAGGATTGTTAGACTTTGCTTAAATCATGCCTTGAGATGTTATATTTCATTCATAAGAGCTAATGTCTGAAAACACTTAAAAATAATTTGACCATATTCCAGTGTAGGAATATAAGTATAAAGAATTGAGTGATCACTCTTATTCAACAAAATTTAAATAAATGATTTTTGGGCATGGTGTTTCTTGTTCTTAAAGGAGTGCTTCCTTTTTCTGTTTCTTTTTCTTTCTTTTACATTGGTACTATAATAGTGGGCATAGAAGACTCATCTGGAAGGTTAATAAATCATTCTTTCTAGTTACTTTAATTGTGTTACTAGAAAGTTAGCTTTAGTTCTGTATGTACATGAATTATCAATTTTTAAATAAAGATTATGATAATGAATATTTACCAATAGTTAATATAATATTCTGATCATTGTTTAATCTTTGGTTTTCATGAGGCCCTCCATAGAGTTAGTGAGCTCAATATTTCTAGGAAGTAAAGACTTATAGAAGTAAAGACTGAGAGATAGTCACCTTAAGGCAGACTATAAATTACAGATAGTTATTCTGGAAATATCTTAATTTCCAAGTTATAATCAGGACTGTATTAGTCTGTTTCTATTGCTTATTACAAAATACCTGGAACTGGGAAATTTCAAGAAAACAAAATTTATTGATTGCAGTTCAGAGGTGGGGAAGTCCAAAGTCCAGGGAACACATCTGGTGAAGGCCTTGTTGATGGTGACAGTGATGTGGGGTCTCACATGGCAGAATGGTGGAGCAGAGAGAGAGATTCTCACTTGCTCTTCTTTTAAAACCACCAGAACCACTCCCATTATTCCAAGAATGGATCAATGCATTCATAAGGGTACAGTCCTCACAATCTAGTCACCTCTTCAAGGCCCCCCCTTTCAATTACCATAATAGGATTTCTCACCCTGAACAGTTAAAGTGGGGGTTAGTTTTTTGGGGGCATTCAATCCAAGGAAAGGACCCATAAAGATATTTTTTTCTTCCAGAAACTCTAATCTGATGACACTAGAGGGGTCTGACCCCATAGAGACATGTTAACTTTAAGCATCACAAGTAGTGGAAAGATCCAGCCTATTACTTAGTCTGTGCCATTGAAGTTCCACCAGATAGAGATTGACTTCTTAGCATTTCAACCCACCTCTGCCTCCTGTGCTGAGGTATCTGTGCCATGAAAGACTCGGTGAATTGAGCTAGGGCTAGGGCTAAGAATTTGGGGAACCTCACACATTTTGAAAACTTTACTTGGTGAAAAGCATATCCCTTCAGTATAGTAAAGGGATAAATTGTATCAAATATATCCCCTTACTGTTCTGCCAAATGTGAAATCCACCCTTGTTTGTTTCTTTCCATTAGGCTTTTAAACTAATCAGTCATGCCTTGGTCTTGAACTGTTCACTGTACATTTAAACAGAAAAGGAGTTTTAAGGACCTTTTCCTTCTTCCCTTATTAGTTAATACTGGAAAGCGTACATGTAAAATGGGGAGAGAAAATAATAAAACAATGTCTACTGAGCATCTACCATATGCTGGGCACTAAGCTTTGTATTTTACATAAATAATCTTATTTAATCTTTACAATGTAATTGGTGCCATTGTGTCTATTTTGTAAATGATCAAACTGATAGTATAAAAAGTGAAGGGACAAAGCCAAGATTATATAATCAATTAGACCATGTCCTTTGTGCTCTTACTGTTATACCTTTTCAAGTTTTCATTTCCCTCTTAATAGTGCATTGTACATAGTAGAATGGATTCTAATTTATGTTGTTTAGGATATTTAGCAGAACCTAAAGACATAGAATATTCAGAGACCCTGTTTCCTCAAGGAATGTTTATTAATTCAATGACATTGTAACATTATTCTCTAGATAAATCTTCAAATTAAGGAAGTTAAGAAAAAATAAGTGTGTGATGATGCCAGGAAAATATATAGATGTGTAAGTGTATATAATTTGTGACATTTCAATGCCTACAGGCTCAAAGACTTGAAAACAAGTTAGCTCTACTTCTAAAAATATGAGACAGCAGACATTTATCCTGGAAGTAAAATAATAACTTTGCAACAGTGGCTTTGTATTTGTATAAAGCCATTTAGAAGCTGGAGAATCATTTCCTACACATGAAACATTTACTCATTAATGGAGAACATTTGATTCACTGCACATCATAGTCCTTTTGGCGTTTTGTGTTAGACAAATAACCTTAGG
>NW_007735802.1:5593-6920 GCF_000696425.1 Galeopterus variegatus | reverse complement strand
CATTTGATTCACTGCACATCATAGTCCTTTTGGCGTTTTGTGTTAGACAAATAACCTTAGGATCAATTTGATGGAAGGAGAGTTGCATGTAGAGATGTTACTTTTGATCAAGTGTGACTGGTGCCATAAGAAAGAATAACTTCTCAACCTCTGTAAGAATTAAAAACCTGGGATGTTAATTCTGAGACATGACAGGACTCAAATTACATGTTACTTAGAAATATGTCTGATCAAACTGATGGGAAAATATGATTCAAACATCAACTGCTCCTTTGCAGTTTTTGTTTTGATACTCTATATTCCAAACGGTTCATGTTTGGAATTTTACACAGTGGTTTTGAAGGCATATCATACATTCTTTTGTTTATATACTGCTTCCTATTTATTAATTCAATAAGGGTGTATTAACTTCCATTATACATCTGACTTTATGCTGATGCTAGATGTATGGCACATGCCAGGAATACTCTGAATGTTTGGTGTTCTTGTTTATACAGTTTGTAGTTATGGGCAGATATTTGGGTTGCCACAAACATAATTTCATTTCTAAAAATGGCAATCACTTCATTTCTGTGCTATTATTAAACATATATTCAAAGTATTTTTGTTGCCAGATGAACTGAACTGAATTGAATTGCCTACAATGAGTTGGTTTATGTGTGAATGTTTAAGAAACCGTTCAATACCATCACATTTGTACTATTATGGCAATTACATATATGGTGATTATACTTTCTGAAATTTTTGGCTTTCTTATGTCTTTTCTAATATGTTAAAATCAATTTAAATATACTTGTCTTTCAAAATGTATAAAATGCTTTGGTAAAGAAAAAAATATCTTACTCAATCTACTTTCTCTCTCCCACCTACAAATTCAGAGTTAATGTTATGGGCCAGGGTTGCTAGTAAGTGGGCATTCTGATTCCCTTTTATGTCCTTTTGTGTCCATCTGCTTTACCTGCATCCATTGTTCTAACTATGACATTTTATTCAAATATAGTTTGAGGTCACTCAGATGCAGTCTTGGCATGATGCTCAAATTTGATTGTTTATTATGCATTACAAAACTAGAAAGTGAGTATGCCTCATTACTTTAGAAAAAATGCACTTAACACTAGTTCAGCAAAGCTTTGTGATATTGCTATTTCAAATCATTTTGCTTCATTGATTAAGTAAAGGGCATTTGACTCGTTCAACTATATTTGTATGTACTGATATATATATATTTTTTTCCTTTTTGTCTTTTTTCGTGGCCGGCAACGGATTGCAACCCTCAGTGTTGCACCCATACCAGACCGGGACCGGCAACGGGATCGCAACCCTCGGT
>NW_007735802.1:3856-5583 GCF_000696425.1 Galeopterus variegatus | reverse complement strand
GCGGGAGCGCCACTGCGCTTCCCAAGCGGCGCACTATCACAGTGCGCCACCGGGCCGGCCCTGTATGTACTGATATTTGATTTTAAATATTTCAGGATGCAATTACCCTCTATATTTTTAATTTGTACAGCACAGACTGCACATTGATGTGAACTATCAGTATACTGAACATAATTCTTACCTATGATTTATTCTTGCCTTTGATTTATTCTACTCCTATAATTTTAAGCAATAGATATATACTGTGTATTCTCCCTAATAATAGATAAAATACTCTCATTAATTTTCTGTATTCAAATACAACTCTGACTACAGATTGTCTAAAGAAGCTCTAAATAATGTTAGAACAGAGACTATCAATTGATTAAACCATTGAATTTTGTAGGTTTACAGTAGTAGTAGCCCAACTCTGCCCTTCCATTTGTAAGTGAAATATAATGTAAAGGGCATAGCCAATCTTGGGTTCAAATCCTTGCTTTTCATATACCAGCTATCTAATCTTAATCAGGCCACTGAGTCTGCATGATCATCTGTTTCCTAATGCATTAAATGGGTGTGGTAATTTTTATAAAATATCTCTACATAATAGATGCTCAAAATTTTTCTCTTCTGATAATGTGTACAGTACCTTATCTATAAATTGGTACAAATGCTCTATCTTAAGCAATCTTGAGCAACTGGAGAGCACATTTTGATTCAAGGAGAAAATACAGAGGACAAAGTAAAGGATAATTCTTTTCCCCTATTTATCTAAGAGTTTCTATTTCTTGTGTCTTACTGTGAGAAGGAAAGAAAACCAAGATCAAAGTTTTGAAATAATATAGTAGACTACTTCAGAACCTGGAGATTCCAGGATAAAATATGAATTGAAGACATTAGTGTCTTAATGTAGTTAAGAAAGTCATGGCTATGAGAGTGATATCACAGTTGTTTCTCCACCCATCTCTTTTTTTCTTCCAGGGGCTCACTGATGGTAAACAGCAACCATACTTAGCCTTACTCTGGAGCTGCCCTCAAAGCCTGCATGGAGTCAGAGGTCAGTTCTGGCCTTGATCATACAACCTTCTATCTTTTAAAAACATCTTTTCATCCATCTTCTCATCATATTTTTACAAAACCACTGATTATCTTTGGTGTAAACCTGCTAATAAATAGAATGCTGGTTAGAAATTTAATTCATTCCTGGTATTTATTGAGGCTAGCTTTATTTTGCTACACTGACACATAGTTTATAAATTAAAAACTCTGTGTTCACTCCATTGAAATTTGAGACACAAATATCTTTTAGTTATGTGACTGATACTGAGAAACAAAAGAGCAGAATATGTATTAGGAAGACTAATTCTGATCAGTTTAAAACAGACTATCCTGGAAAGCTTCATTGAGGTAAATGCATGGACATGCAACCCTTTTTTCAAAACAATTATGGAGCAATAGTTTCTATTGTTCTGAAAGGTAATGACTGCCTCAGTTCTTCCACCACTCAGTTTTTTAGCAATCTGTTTTTTAGTTCTAGGCCAACCCTCTTCTGAGATCAAAAGGCCCCAAAAGCAAGAAAATGTGATTGAATACCAGGGGTAAGACCAAAGAATGTTGGCATTAACAAAGTGTGAATTGGTGTGGATAAATTCCAGGCTTTTATGCTCAATTCTGAATGTAACTGCATCTCTCCTATCTGGAAATATGACTTGAGAGCATAAGAAAGAGGACTCTTGCCAGAGCCACTT
>NW_007735802.1:1839-2694 GCF_000696425.1 Galeopterus variegatus | reverse complement strand
AGAGAAAGAAAATCCATGTTTATTGTACGATCGCAGCTGATTTTACATTTTAGCAAGCTACTCTTAGAAAACAAACTTAGAAAGCCACATATATTATTTCTACATGCTTCCCATTCTGGAAAATTAGTATTTTGAAGCTTCAATGTGCTACATAAAATAAACACACCTCATTCATCTCACAGGTAACACTGTTATCTTTTTTGGAAAAATGATTCGATCGGGCAGTAAAGCAACAGACAAAATATTTACCACTGAAAGATATGTTCTGTTTTAAGCTGCTGTTTCTCTTTGCAAAAATACTGTTTTAACAAAATATTTCTATTTAAATTCTGGAACATTCTCATTTGTCTTAGGTATTGAACTGTTTCTTTAATCTGGTCTGTGTCTATAGGTGGCAGTGATCCTTCATTGTTACAGTCACGTGGATTTAAATGTACTGGATTGTAAAGGGAAGGTGAATTTATAAAATCAAATCAAATCACAGGAGTCTATTTTCAGGCAGGTTCTTCTAGTTACTTGAAAATATAAGCTTATGTTGTTTAAAATGCTGTACGAATAGGGTAAATTTCAGCTACCAACCTGCAGTGTAATGCAGTCTGCTCTTCTTCCTGATCTTGGGCCATGGAAGACTTCTGATGTGATATCAACATCTCTTCTTAGTATAACAAAAACAGAATAACTTACCCATTGAGCAACATGTTTCCCACACCCCTGCTCCAAGAGGTTGTAAATGGCTAAGCATTAGTGTCGTGTAAAAAGTGTTTTGTGGACCAAGATGGCGACGGGTCTGGAGAGAGCGTGCCAGAGGACAGAGCGAGCCTGAGAAGTGTGCGCTGTGCTGCCAGAGTACTATTT
>NW_007735802.1:0-307 GCF_000696425.1 Galeopterus variegatus | reverse complement strand
AAATAACTGATCAACTAATCTACAACGAAAAAAAGCAACTACAGTCTCGAGGTTTTAGGGCAGATGCAAAAGAAGTTTCCTGAGAGCGCCGCAACCGCGCCGGGAGACCGAGCAGCTCAAGGCAACAAAGGCCAGGAAAGACGGCAGTGGCGACGCAGAGACAGAGAGGAAGGCGTGGGACCGGCCCAGCTCTGGGAGCTTTGGGAGTGACCCCCAGCCCAGCCCCACTTGGGGCGCAAAGGCCCACCCGGCCCCCGCTTACCACACCAGGCTAGGCGCCTGCATCAGCGCTGCCTCCATTTTCTCC